>NW_027184029.1:22500-23808 GCF_041296385.1 Aphelocoma coerulescens | reverse complement strand
GGGCCGGGAGCCGGGCTTAGAGAGCGGATGCTGCTGGCCGTTTTGGCACGGAGGCGGCGGGAACGCCGCCGGCTCCTAAAGAGTCCCTCCTTCCCTCTCCGGCAGTGGCATGGGGAGCGGGCTGCAGGCAGGGTGGCGACAGGGCGGGCTGGAGCTGGGGAAGCGCGCGGCAGGGGGTGACGCTGACGGCCGCTCAGGCATGGAGCCAGAAGGGACGCCGCCGTCTGGGACCGAAAGTCACTCGCCTTCACGTCCCAGCTTTCGGGGCGGGGGGGGGGGAGGGGGGGACCAGCGCGTGCGAGCTGCCGTGTGTGGCGGGTGCGTGCGGGGCTGCCAGACGTGCGGGCTGGCCGCCCAAGACGTGCTCGCGGGCCTGGACTGGGTCCCGGGGCTGCGGGTCCGATCGACGAGACCTGGTCTCCCCAGCACCAGGAGGGGAGGCCGGGTCCACCCACATTGGGGGGGTGGGGGGGAGGGGAGGTGGGCAGGGGGCAGGCCCCGAGCTCCAGGAGGAGAAATCTACAAAGGAAACAAATCTACGGGCCGCTCATGTGACTAGGGTTCCAAGCGGGGCCTGGAGAAGGAGGTCTGCCCAGAGCTACACGGCAAACCCATAGGGCCGGACGGGGGAAGCCAACAGGCGTCGCCCGGTGCTAAGCGCCCAGCCGGGCGGGGCATGGCGAAGCCAAGAGGCGTGGCCCGGCGCTAAGCGCCCGGCCGGGCGGGGCCTGGCAAAGCCAACAAGCGTCGGCCGGCGTTAAGCACCCGGCTGGGCGGAGCCGGAGAAGCCAACAGGTGTCCGCCGGCGCTAAGCGCCCAGCCGGGCGGAACCGGGCGAAGCAACCAGGTCTACCCCGGCGCTAAGCGTTAGGCCGAGCGGGGCCGGGCGAAGCCAACCAGCGTGGCCCGGCGCTGCGCGCCCGGCCGGGCGGGGCCGGGTGAAGCCAAGGGGCGTCCCCCGGCGCTAAGCGTTAGGCCGGGCGGGGCCGGGTGAAGCCAAGGGGCGTCCCCCGGCGCTGAGCGCCCAGCCGGGCGGGGCCGGGCGAAGCAACCAGGTCTACCCCGGCGCTAAGCGTTAGGCCGGGCGGGGCCGGGCGAAGCCAACCGGCGTGGCCCGGCGCTGCGCGCCCGGCCGGGCGGGGCCGGGTGAAGCCAAGGGGCGTCCCCCGGCGCTAAGCGTTAGGCCGGGCGGGGCCGGGTGAAGCCAAGGGGCGTCCCCCGGCGCTGAGCGCCCAGCCGGGCGGGGCCGGGCGAAGCAACCAGGTCCACCCCGGCGCTAAGCGTTAGGCCGAGCGGGGCCGGGCGAAG
>NW_027184029.1:0-10000 GCF_041296385.1 Aphelocoma coerulescens | reverse complement strand
GGTCGCGGGCGACCGGCCGCCGGCGAGGTTGAGCCGCCGAAGGGGACTCGCCCGGAGCGAAAGCCCCCCGACACGGCCCCCCCCACCGGGCCACGCGGAAAAGCACCGGATGTGCTAGAGGAGACAGCGACCCGACGAGGTGGGCGCGGCCCGGACACCGAGGCCCCTCGGCCAGGGCGGTTCGCTCTGCAGCAGGCGGCGACGCGGCAAAAAACGAGCGCCGTGCGGTGCGCGCGCGCGGTGGGCTCTTTTCCCCCAACCGTGCCAAACAGCGGGGTTTTTCCTTTCCCCCCTTTCTCTCTGGGGTTTCCCCCCCTCGGCTCAGCTCGAGCCGCACCGCCGCCCAAGCGCTGCTCGCGGCCGGCACCCACGGGGCACAAACCCGGGCCGGGGCCAGCACACACACCTCGCATGGTTTGAAGGACACCTGAGGGCTCGCGGGGCCACGCGGCCGTCACACAGCCCGGACGGTAAAGACGCCCTCCCGGCAGCGGGAGCGGCGACACCTCACCTGCGACGGGAAGCGAATTGGAAAGGAGACCGCCCTGCCCGAGCACCGGACTCCGCCGTGGCTTCCCCATTACAGAGAGCCCCGGAAGAGCCGGCCCGCCGGGGGCCCTTTCCGACGCGACCCGAAAAGCCTCATCGATCAGCCGAGAAAAGAGGAGCGAAAGAAGGCCCCGCGGCCTCGGTCCTGGGACATCGGCAGCCCAAAGCGCGCACCACACCACGCTTCCAGGCGGGCAGCGGGCAGACGGACGCAGCAGGGCTGCTTTTCCGCGTGCGGGACACGTCCCCGAGAGGCCCTCCCCACGGCTTGGCGCCGCCGAGCCTCCCCGACGCACCCGAGCGCCACTTTGCAGCAGAGCTTTCGCATCGGTCACAGCGGAGAAAGCGCGGGGAGGTGCCGCCACCCAACCCCGGCTGCGGACAACGATTCCCTTTTATTAGCGAGACAACATCGGGACGGGACCACGGCGGGAGGAGGCCACGGCAGGCCACGCTCCCGGCCCCACGGAACCCTTCCGAGCGTGCGAGAAAGCGCCACCGACCATGCCCACGGGCCACCGGCTTTCGCCCGCCTCGCGGCGATCGGCTTTCCCTCCGGAAAAGCCAGGGGGAACGGCAAACAGCGGAGGGGAAAAAAAAAAGGCACGACAGCGCGCGTCACATAACCCCGTGCTACCCACGGGGGCCGCGGGCCTGGGGGGCGAGGCGCGCGCCTCTCACTCCCCCCCCCTTTAATCCCAACGACCTCTCAAAGAACGCCTCCTTCTCGTCTCTCTCCCTTTCGGCGTTCGTGGCCCGCGCGCCTTTGTGCCGCGCTTCTCCGTCGTGCCGCGGCGGCTTAAGGCCGCGAGAAAAAAAAAAAAAACAAACAGCGTAAGGCCGGGGCAGGCACCCCCCCAGTGCAACCGCACAAGCCGGCACACACGCCTGAAACAGCGGACCTTCTCGCAACCCAGCCCACCGGCAACCACGGCAGCCGGGACAGGCCCGACACCACGGGCCGCCCCAGCGTCGCGGCTCAGTCGATGCCGGCCGAAAACAAGGAAGGGCGAGGCGCCGCCGCCTCGCCGGCAAGCATTCTCACAGGGCTCTCTCTTGTCGGGCTTCCGGTCCGCTCTCGGCAGCCGGCCACCGCAGGCCGGCCGCCGCCCCTGAGACCTTCCCGCCCGCTACGCGGGTTCCCCAGCTTAGGGCCGAGGAAGGGGGACGACTTCAACACACAGCGGGGGGGGGGGCGAGGCGCCGCCGCCCCGCCACAACATCGGGCGACTCCCGTCACCGAGCCCCTCGGCCAACCGGGCGAGGCCGGAGGCAAGGCCGCACGCCCCACCGGAGCGTCCCCGTGGCACCGCCGACACACCAAGCACAGGTCGGGAGCCGGGAACGGGGCGCCGCCACCTCGGCCAACTGGGCCCATCCTCGGAGCTCTCAGGGAAGGGCCGGGAAAAGCCCCGTCGGGGCTCCGCGAAACAGAGCGCGCCCCGGCCGCGTCCACCCCACCGGCTGCCAGCCACCGCACCAGACTGACAGCCGAAAACCGAGCCCGCCGAGCGGGCACCGGCTTAAGGCCGGGCAGAAAAGGAACGAGGCGCCGCCGCCTCGGCCACCACCGGACTTTCCCCTGCGGCCCCCCTGCACGGAGTCGGCAGCCGCCAGGGTCGGAGGGAGGATACACTCACGGGTCTCTCGCCACCCCACCTAGGCCGACAAGCGGCTCACACAGTCTCTCTCTTTTTCGGCCTTTCCCATCAACTGGGGCTGTGAAACCAGGATAAAAGCCACGCGACTCATATCCCGCTTATTCGACACTCTTCGTTCTGGCAACCGCGCGCGCGGCCGCCGCTCTCGACCTTCGACACAGGCACCGCCAGCCTGCGGGGACACGGCCCATCACCCGCTCCCATAATACGGACAGACGAGTCCAAGGCCCCGGACGCCTCCAAGAGAACCAATCGTACTTGACCGGGGCGGTGCGCTGGCGCACGCCGCCTCCTACCATGACGCAACTGGAGGCAGCCAGAAACAGCGACCCCTTGGTGAACTTCCAGGACGGGTGGGGCAACAGGTCTACCCGGCCCCTGCCGAAATTTGCCTAAGTCCCGCCGGAGCTGGGTAGACCTGTTCGCCCCGCGACCGGGCACCACCGCGGCGCCACGCCGACGGTTTCGGGGCGCGGCCGGCGGCCGCGGCCGGGCCCGGATCCGGGTAGACCTGTCCGCCCGGAGCCTTCCCCGGGCCGGGTAGACCTGTTCACGCCGAGACCGGGCGCCGCCAGGGGAGCCACGCGGGCAGTTTCGTGGCACGGCCGGCGGCCGCGGCCGAGCCCGGATCCGGGTAGACCTGTTCGCCCTCTGGCCGGACGCTGCCGGGACAGTACGCTGACGGCTCCGGCAACCGCTGGTGGCCGCAGCCGACCCCGGAGACAAGGCATCCTCCTGCCATCCCTGAGCCGGGGGAACCCCACAGCCCCGGAACGCCCCGGAACCGTATGGCTCTAGCAGCCCTGTCCCGCCTGAGAACCCGGTTTCAAGACCAATACGTATTTTCGACAAAACTCAACCTTTAATTTTTGAACGAGTACATCTTTCTTCTGCTAGGAACAAGGAAGTTTCCTGGGGAAAAAAAAAATTCTTTGCGAATTTTACTCCGTTTTCTTGGGCGCCCACACCACAGCCGGCCACGCTCGGGAGGATCGTGTGCCCTTAGCTCGGCCAGCCCACACACATTGACGCACCAAAACGGACGCCCCTCCCCACCCCACCCCGGGCACCACGCCCAGCCCCACCAGAGCAGAGCACCTCTAGGGAGACAGCGGGGAGGGGAAGCAGGTGCATAGGAACAGGGAACGAAGCCGATGGCCGCCGGCGCGACTGGCCCCGCCCACCAGGAGGGGCCGGGGCCGAGGCCGGGGGGACCGGGCGGCCGCCTTCGGGCCGGTTCTTTCGGGGTCCGCCGAGGTCCCCGTCTCCCGCCGCCGCTTCGGGGGGCCGCGGGGGCGCCGCGCCCAGGTGCCCGAGGCCGGCAGGCAGCGGGCGAGCCCCGGCGGGACGAGCCCCGCCCGCCGGCGAGGGCCGGGCGGCGGCCGGGGCCGGGCCCGGATCCGGGTAGACCTGTCCGCCCGGAGCCGTCCCCGGGCCGGGTAGACCTGTTCACGCCGAGACCGGGCGCCGCCAGGGGAGCCACGCGGGCGGTTTCGTGGCACGGCCGGCGGCCGCGGCCGAGCCCGGATCCGGGTAGACCTGTTCGCCCTCTGGCCGGACGCTGCCGGGACAGTACGCTGACGGCTCCGGCAACCGCTGGTGGCCGCAGCCGACCCCGGAGACAAGGCATCCTCCTGCCATCCCTGAGCCGGGGGAACCCCACAGCCCCGGAACGCCCCGGAACCGTATGGCTCTAGCAGCCCTGTCCCGCCTGAGAACCCGGTTTCAAGACCAATACGTATTTTCGACAAAACTCAACCTTTAATTTTTGAACGAGTACATCTTTCTTCTGCTAGGAACAAGGAAGTTTCCTGGGGAAAAAAAAAATTCTTTGCGAATTTTACTCCGTTTTCTTGGGCGCCCACACCACAGCCGGCCACGCTCGGGAGGATCGTGTGCCCTTAGCTCGGCCAGCCCACACACATTGACGCACCAAAACGGACGCCCCTCCCCACCCCACCCCGGGCACCACGCCCAGCCCCACCAGAGCAGAGCACCTCTAGGGAGACAGCGGGGAGGGGAAGCAGGTGCATAGGAACAGGGAACGAAGCCGATGGCCGCCGGCGCGACTGGCCCCGCCCACCAGGAGGGGCCGGGGCCGAGGCCGGGGGGACCGGGCGGCCGCCTTCGGGCCGGTTCTTTCGGGGTCCGCCGAGGTCCCCGTCTCCCGCCGCCGCTTCGGGGGGCCGCGGGGGCGCCGCGCCCAGGTGCCCGAGGCCGGCAGGCAGCGGGCGAGCCCCGGCGGGACGAGCCCCGCCCGCCGGCGAGGGCCGGGCGGCGGCCGCGGCCGGGCCCGGATCCGGGTAGACCTGTCCGCCCGGAGCCGTCCCCGGGCCGGGTAGACCTGTTCACGCCGAGACCGGGCGCCGCCAGGGGAGCCACGCGGGCGGTTTCGTGGCACGGCCGGCGGCCGCGGCCGAGCCCGGATCCGGGTAGACCTGTTCGCCCTCTGGCCGGACGCTGCCGGGACAGTACGCTGACGGCTCCGGCAACCGCTGGTGGCCGCAGCCGACCCCGGAGACAAGGCATCCTCCTGCCATCCCTGAGCCGGGGGAACCCCACAGCCCCGGAACGCCCCGGAACCGTATGGCTCTAGCAGCCCTGTCCCGCCTGAGAACCCGGTTTCAAGACCAATACGTATTTTCGACAAAACTCAACCTTTAATTTTTGAACGAGTACATCTTTCTTCTGCTAGGAACAAGGAAGTTTCCTGGGGAAAAAAAAAATTCTTTGCGAATTTTACTCCGTTTTCTTGGGCGCCCACACCACAGCCGGCCACGCTCGGGAGGATCGTGTGCCCTTAGCTCGGCCAGCCCACACACATTGACGCACCAAAACGGACGCCCCTCCCCACCCCACCCCGGGCACCACGCCCAGCCCCACCAGAGCAGAGCACCTCTAGGGAGACAGCGGGGAGGGGAAGCAGGTGCATAGGAACAGGGAACGAAGCCGATGGCCGCCGGCGCGACTGGCCCCGCCCACCAGGAGGGGCCGGGGCCGAGGCCGGGGGGACCGGGCGGCCGCCTTCGGGCCGGTTCTTTCGGGGTCCGCCGAGGTCCCCGTCTCCCGCCGCCGCTTCGGGGGGCCGCGGGGGCGCCGCGCCCCGGTGCCCGAGGCCGGCAGGCAGCGGGCGAGCCCCGGCGGGACGAGCCCCGCCCGCCGGCGAGGGCCGGGGCGGGGGCCCGGGCCGGGGCCGGGGCCGGCGGCCGGGGCCGGGGCCGGGGCCGGGGCCGGCGGCCGGGGCCGGGGCCGGGGCCGGGGCCGGGCGGCCGCCTTCGGGCCGGTTCTTTCAGGGTCCGCCGAGGTCCCCGGCCCCCGCCGCCGCTCCGGCGGGCCGCGGGGGCGCCGCGCCGAGGCGCCCGATGCTGGCAGGGAGCGGGCGGCCCCCGGCCCATGTTCACACGGAGAGATAGGCAGACACAGGGACTCTCAGACCCACTCACAGCCCCGCCGCCCCCCTCTCTTTTTGCCGCGGACGGCCACAGCTGCACACTCATCGACACAGACAGACACACACAGACATAGGCACGCCTGCGCATGGACGCGCACACTTGCCGCAGATGCGCTCCGTCCCCCTCCCTCCCGTCGCCCTGTCTCTCGAGGGTTGGGGGCACTCCTGCTCTCCACCATCTGCCTCCCTGGCGCCACCCTCAGACTTTTCTCGCCCCTGCCCAGGGTCCCATCAGCCAGTTCGGACGGCGGCGACGGCAGCAGCAGGGGGGCGAGGACTTGGGTGCCGAGGCAGCCAGGGTGTTCGGCGAGCAGGCCGAGAGCCTGGTGCAGAAGTAGGGCCAGCGACAGTCTGGAGGTGGTGGCGGGATGCTTGGCACTGTCTCTTTTTGAAGAAGCATCCTGTTCAGGTCGCTCTGAGCCTCTCGGTTCGATGGCGTTCCTTCCTGCCTACCCCCAGCCCCGGTCAAGCCTGCGGCAGGACGGAAGCGAGGCGGGCGGATGAGGGAGTGAGAGATGCAGAAATCAAGGTGGGAGGTGGGGCAAGGGCACGGCAGGCTTTCGAGGGCCGGGAGCCGGGCTTAGAGAGCGGATGCTGCTGGCCGTTTTGGCACGGAGGCGGCGGGAACGCCGCCGGCTCCTAAAGAGTCCCTCCTTCCCTCTCCGGCAGTGGCATGGGGAGCGGGCTGCAGGCAGGGTGGCGACAGGGCGGGCTGGAGCTGGGGAAGCGCGCGGCAGGGGGTGACGCTGACGGCCGCTCAGGCATGGAGCCAGAAGGGACGCCGCCGTCTGGGACCGAAAGTCACTCGCCTTCACGTCCCAGCTTTCGGGGCGGGGGGGGGGGAGGGGGGGACCAGCGCGTGCGAGCTGCCGTGTGTGGCGGGTGCGTGCGGGGCTGCCAGACGTGCGGGCTGGCCGCCCAAGACGTGCTCGCGGGCCTGGACTGGGTCCCGGGGCTGCGGGTCCGATCGACGAGACCTGGTCTCCCCAGCACCAGGAGGGGAGGCCGGGTCCACCCACATTGGGGGGGTGGGGGGGAGGGGAGGTGGGCAGGGGGCAGGCCCCGAGCTCCAGGAGGAGAAATCTACAAAGGAAACAAATCTACGGGCCGCTCATGTGACTAGGGTTCCAAGCGGGGCCTGGAGAAGGAGGTCTGCCCAGAGCTACACGGCAAACCCATAGGGCCGGACGGGGGAAGCCAACAGGCGTCGCCCGGTGCTAAGCGCCCAGCCGGGCGGGGCATGGCGAAGCCAAGAGGCGTGGCCCGGCGCTAAGCGCCCGGCCGGGCGGGGCCTGGCAAAGCCAACAAGCGTCGGCCGGCGTTAAGCACCCGGCTGGGCGGAGCCGGAGAAGCCAACAGGTGTCCGCCGGCGCTAAGCGCCCAGCCGGGCGGAACCGGGCGAAGCAACCAGGTCTACCCCGGCGCTAAGCGTTAGGCCGAGCGGGGCCGGGCGAAGCCAACCAGCGTGGCCCGGCGCTGCGCGCCCGGCCGGGCGGGGCCGGGTGAAGCCAAGGGGCGTCCCCCGGCGCTAAGCGTTAGGCCGGGCGGGGCCGGGTGAAGCCAAGGGGCGTCCCCCGGCGCTGAGCGCCCAGCCGGGCGGGGCCGGGCGAAGCAACCAGGTCTACCCCGGCGCTAAGCGTTAGGCCGGGCGGGGCCGGGCGAAGCCAACCGGCGTGGCCCGGCGCTGCGCGCCCGGCCGGGCGGGGCCGGGTGAAGCCAAGGGGCGTCCCCCGGCGCTAAGCGTTAGGCCGGGCGGGGCCGGGTGAAGCCAAGGGGCGTCCCCCGGCGCTGAGCGCCCAGCCGGGCGGGGCCGGGCGAAGCAACCAGGTCCACCCCGGCGCTAAGCGTTAGGCCGAGCGGGGCCGGGCGAAGCCAACCGGCGTGGCCCGGCGCTGAGCGCCCGGCCGGGCGGGGCCGGGTGAAGCCAAGGGGCGTCCCCCGGCGCTAAGCGCCCAGCCGGGCGGGGCCGGGCGAAGCAACCAGGTCTACCCCGGCGCTAAGCGTTAGGCCGAGCGGGGCCGGGCGAAGCCAACCGGCGTGGCCCGGCGCTGAGCGCCCGGCCGGGCGGGGCCGGGTGAAGCCAAGGGGCGTCCCCCGGCGCTAAGCGTTAGGCCGGGCGGAGCCGGGCGAAGCCAACCGGCGTGGCCCGGCGCTAAGCGCCCGGCCGGGCGGGGCCGGGTGAAGCCAAGGGGCGTCCCCCGGCGCTAAGCGCCCGGCCGGGCGGGGCCCGGCGAAGCCAAGAGGCATCCTCCGGCGCTAAGCATTGGGCCGGGCGGGGCCGGGCGAAGCCAACCGGCGTCGCCCGGCGCTAAGCGCCCGGCCGGGCGGAGCCGGGCGAAGTTAACAGGTCTACCCCGGCGGTAAGCGTTAAGCTGGGCGGGGCCAGGCGAAGCAACCAGGTCTACCCCGGCGCCTAGCACCCGGCCGGGCGGGGCCCGGCCAAGACACCAGGTCTACCCCGCCGCTAAAGGTCAGGCTGGCACGGCCGGACAGGGGTAGCAGGTGTACCCCGCCGCTGAGCGCCCGGCTGGCCGGGCCAGGCGAGAACAGCAGGTCTTCCCCGCTGCGCCAACAGGCTTGCAGGGCGCAGGCGAAGACACCAGGTCTACCCCGCCGCCTAGCGCCCGGCTGGCGGGGCCCGGCCAAGACACCAGGTCTACCCCGCCGCCTAGCGCCGGGCTGGCGGGGCCCGGCCGAGACACCAGGTCTACCCCGCCGCTAAAGGTCAGGCTGGCACGGCCGGACAGGGGCAGCAGGTGTACCCCGCCGCTGAGCGCCCGGCTGGCCGGGCCAGGCGAGAACAGCAGGTCTTCCCCGCTGCGCCAACAGGCTTGCAGGGCGCAGGCGAAGACACCAGGTCTACCCCGCCGCCTAGCGCCCGGCTGGCGGGGCCCGGCCAAGACACCAGGTCTACCCCGCCGCCTAGCGCCGGGCTGGCGGGGCCCGGCCAAGACACCAGGTCTACCCCGCCGCCTAGCGCCGGGCTGGCGGGGCCCGGCCAAGACACCAGGTCTACCCCGCCGCTAAGCGCCAGGCGCCCAAGTCCGGCCGGGGAGAGTCGGTCTACCCGCCCCCCGCCTGGGAAGGGTGGCCAGGGGACGGGACACCACGCGCTTCCCTCCTCGCCACGCACCCCGCGAGCGCCGAGCATGACGCGCCTACGGGCGGTGGCGCCCAAGTCCGGCCGGGGAGAGTCGGTCTACCCGCCACCCGCCTGGGAAGGGTGGCCAGGGGACGGGACACCACGCGCCTCCCTCCTCGCCACGCACCCCGCGAGCGCCGAGCATGACGCGCCTACGGGCGGTGGCGCCCAAGTCCGGCCGGGGAGAGTCGGTCTACCCGCCACCCGCCTGGGAAGGGTGGCCAGGGGACGGGACACCACGCGCCTCCCCCCTCGCCACGCACCCCGCGAGCGCCGAGCACGACGCGCCTACGGGCGGTGGCAGCAGGGGCAACGACGCGCGGCTGCCCGGCGCCCCGGCCCCGCGGCGAGAGCACCAGGTCTACCCCCCTGCCCGGAGACGGCAGCGGACAGGCCCCCTTGCACCGCGCGCGCGGTGAAGGGACGCCCGCCGCCGCCGCCAGCGCGGCCAAGCCCCCACCCCGCGTATCGGGCACCGGGACCCGCGCGGGGGGAAGTCGAGGCCGCGGGGGCCCGGCGGGGCCTCGCGCGCACACGCCCGGAGCGCGCCGCCGGCGGCGCGCGGCCCTTTACCCCGGTTGGCCCGGCCCCCGGACTCCGCGTATCGGGCCTGGGGACCCGCGCGGAGGAGAGCGCGAGCGGCGGACCGCGCGAGCGGGGGCGCCCGCGCGCCCACGCAACCGGGGCCCCCTGTCGGCCCCGGCCCGCCGAGAGGCCTCGGAGGGAGGAGGAAGGAAAAGGAGGAAAGCGGAGGCGCCGCACACCCGCGCACGCCGGAGCGGCGGGGCCGGCCGCTCTCGCTCGAGCGACAAAAGCTTGTGTCGAGGGCTGATTCTCAATAGATCGCAGCGAGGGAGCTGCTCTGCTACGTACGAAACCCTGACCCAGAATCAGGTCGTCTACGAATGATTTAGCGCCGGGTGCCCCACGATCATGCGGTACGCGACGGGGGAGAGGCGGCGCCGCATCCGTCCGCCCCTCCGGTCCCGACCACGAGCGGCGCTCCGCACCGGGCCCGCCCGCGGACGGGCGGGCGGCCGGCTATCGCGAGCCCACCGAGGCGCCGGCGGCGCTGCGGTATCGCTACGTCTAGGCGGGATTCTGACTTAGAGGCGTTCAGTCATAAGCCCGCAGATGGTAGCCTCGCGCCAGTGGCTCCTCAGCCAAGCGCACGCACCAGGGGTCTGAACCTGCGGT
>NW_027184028.1:0-23889 GCF_041296385.1 Aphelocoma coerulescens | reverse complement strand
CCCCGAAATCGCCCCCAAAAAAATCCCGCCCCAAATGCCCCAAAATCCCCCCAAATTCACTGAAATCCTCCCCAAATTCCCCCTGAAATCCTCCAGAATTTCCCCAAAAATCTTCCCAAATTCCCGCAAAGTCCCCCCAAAATTCCCCCCAAATCCCTCCAAAATTCCGCCAAAGTTCCCCCACAAAAATCCCCCCCCCCAAATCCCCCAAAATTCCCCCCAAAATTTCCCCTAATCCCCCCAAAATTCCGCCAAAGTTCCCCCCCAAAAATCCCCCAAAATATCCCCCAAAATTCCCCCAAAATCCCCCCAAAAACTCCCCGAAAATTACCCCCAAAATCCCCCCAAATTCTCTCAAAATTCCTTCAAAATCCCCCCCAAATTCCCCCCAAAATTCCCCCAAAATTCCACCAAAGTTCCCCCCCAAAAATCCCCCCAAAATTCCCCCCAAAACTCCCCCCAAAATCCCCCCCAAAACTCCCCCAAAATTCCCGCAAAAGTATCCCCCAAAATTCCCCCCAAATCCCCCCAAAATTCTGCCAAAATTCCCCCACAAAATTTCCCCCAAAATTCCCCCCAAATTCCCCCAAAATCGCCGTGCGCGGGGTCCTGGAGCGCCTGGGGGGGCTCCTGCGGGGCCGCGCCCTCCCCTGAGCCCCCTCCCCAAATAAATCAGCCGGCCCCGAAAAGCCCCGAAATCGCCCCCAAAAAAATCCCGCCCCAAATCCTCCCCGAATCACCCCACGGATTTTTCCACGTGGCTGAAATCCCCCCCAAAATCCTTCCCCCAAATTTGCTAAATCCCCCCCAAAATCCCCCCTGAATTCCCCTAAAATATCCCCCAAAATTCCCCCAAAATCCCCCCCAAAGTCCCCTCAAAATCCCCCCAAAACTTCCCCAAAATTCCCCCAAAAATATCCCCCAAAATTCCCTCAAAAATATCCCCCAAAATTCCCTCAAAATTCCCCCAAAATCCCCCCCAAAATTCCCCCAAAAATATCCCCCAAAATTCCCTCAAAATCCCCCCAAAATTCCGCCAAAGTTCCCCCTCAAAATTCCCCCAAATTCCCCTAAAATAGCCCCCAAAATTCCCCCAAAATCCCCCCCAAAATCCCCCCCAAAATTCCCCCAAAAATATCCCCCAAAATTCCCCCAAAATCCCCCCCCAAAATCCCCCCCAAAACTTCCCCAAAATTCCACCCAAAAATATCCCCCAAAATTCCCTCAAAATTCCCCCCAAAATTCCCTCAAAATCCCCCCAAAATTCTGCCAAAATTCCCCCACAAAATTTCCACCAAATTCCCCCAAAATTCCCCCCAAATTCCCCCAAAATCGCCGTGCGCGGGGTCCTGGAGCGCCTGGGGGGGCTCCTGCGGGGCCGCGCCCTCCCCTGAGCCCCCTCCCCAAAAAAGTAATCCGGCCCCGAAAGCCCCAAAATCGCCCCCAAAAAAATCCCGCCCCAAATGCCCCAAAATCCCCCCAAATTCGCTGAAATCCTCCCCAAATTCTCCCTGAAATCCTCCAGAATTCCCCCCCAAATCTCTCAAAATTCCCCCCAAAATCCCCCCGAAAATCCTCCCCAAATTCCCCTAAAATATCCCCCAAAATTCCCCCCAAAACTTCCCCTAATCCCCCCAAAATTCCGCCAATGTTCCCCCACAAAAATCCCCCAAAATTCCCCAAAAATCCCCCCAAATTCCCCCAAAAATTCCCTCCAAAACTTCCCCAAAATTCCCCCAAAATGTCCCCAAAATTCCCCCCAAAACTTCCCCTAATCCCCCCAAAATTCCGCCCCAAAAATCCCCCCAAAAAGCCCCCAAAATTCCCCCTCCAAAACCCCCAAAATTCCCCCCAAATTCCCTCAAAATCCCCCGCAAAATCCGCCCAAAATTCCCCCCAAAATCCACCCCAAAATTCCCCCCAAATCCCCCCAAAATTCCCCAAATTTCCCCAAATCCTCCTCAAAATCCCCCCAAATCCTCCCCAAAATCTCCCAAATCCCCCCAAAATCCCTGAAATCCCCCCCAAATCCCCCAAATCTCCCAAATCCCCCAAAATCCCCCCAAATCCTCCCAAATCCCCCTCAAATTCCCCAAAATCCCTGAAAATCCCCCCCAAATCCCGCAAAATTCCCCCAAATCTCCCCCAAATCCTCTCCAAATTTTCCCAAATCCCCCCAAAACTCCCCTCAAAAAAAATCCCACCCAAAAAAAAATCCCATCCCTTATCCCAAAAAAAACCCGCGCAGCCTCTCCCCCGAAATTTGGGGTGAAAAGTGTCGGATTTGGGAGCGGTGAAATGTTCAATAAAGGAAATCGGTGTCACGGAGTTGTGGGGGATGGGGTCGGGATTTGGGGTCGGGATTTGGGGTCGGGATTTGGGGGTTCCAAGCGGGATTTGGGGTCGGGATTTGGGGTCGGATATTTGGGGATTCCAAGCGGGATTTGGGGTCGGGATTTGGGGTCGGATATTTGGGGATTCCAAGCGGGATTTGGGGTCGGGATTTGGGGTCGGATATTTGGGGATTCCAAGCGGGATTTGGGGTCGGGATTTGGGGGTTCCAAGCGGGATTTGGGGGGGTTCGGGTCGCGATTTGGGTTGGAATTTGGGGTCGGAATTTGGGGGTTCCAAGCGGGATTTGGGGTCGGGATTTGGGGTCGGGATTTGGGGGGTCCCGGTCGCAATTTGGGGTCGGGATTTGGGGTCGGAATTTGGGGATTCCAAGCGGGATTTGGGGGGGTTCGGGTCACGATTTGGGGTCGGAATTTGGGGTCGCGATTTGGGGTCGGGATTTGGGGGGGTCCCGGTTGGGATTTGGGGTCGGGATTTGGGGGTCCCAGTCGGGATTTGGGGTTGGAATTTTTGGGGTCCCAGTTGGGTTTTGGGGTCGGGATTTGGGACTGGGATTTCCGGGGTCCCGGTCGCGATTTAGGGTCGGGATTTGGGGGGTCCCAGTCGGGATTTGAGGTCGGGATTTGGGGCTGCAATTTGGGGGTTCCAAGCGGGATTTGGGGTCGAAAATTTGGGTGGTCCTGGTCACGTTTTGGGGTCGGGATTTGGGCTTGGAATTTGGGGGGTCCAGGTCGCGATTTGAGGGCGGGATTTGGGGTCGGGATTTGGGGGGTCCCAGTTGGGTTTTGGAGTCGGAATTTGGGGTCGGGATTTGGGGGGTCCCGGTCGGGATTTGGGGCCGGAATTCGGGGCAGCCGTTCCGGAGTTTGGGGTTCGGTTCAGCCCCGTTCCGGAGGATCCATTCCGGGATTTGTGGTCAGATCCAGTTCGGAATTTGGGCGGGATCCAGGCCGGGATTTGGGGGCCGGAATTTGGGGGGGTCTGGGCGAGGATTTGGGCTCAGAATTTGGGGAATTTGGGGCGGGATTTGGGGTCGATTCCCGGTGAGAATTTGTGGGATCCAGGCCGGGATTTTGGGGTGGGCTCCAGTTCGGAATTTGTGGGATCCAGGCCGGGATTCGGGGGTCGGTCCAGTCCCAATCCGGCGGATCCAGGCCGGGATTTTGGGGTCAGTCCAGTCCCAATCCGGTGGATCCCGGCCAGGATTTTGGGGTGGGCTCTAATCCCAATCCAGTGGATCCAGGCCGGGATTTTGGGGTGGGCTCCACTCCCGAATTTGTGGGATCCAGGCCGGGATTCGGGGGTCGGTCCAATCCCAATCCGGTGGATCCAGGCCGGGATTTGGGGGTGGGCTCCAATCTCAATCCGGTGGATCCAGGCCGGGATTTTGGGGTGGGCTCCAATCCCAATCCGGTGGATCCAGGCCGGGATTTGGGGGTCGTTCCGGCGCCGATCCAGGGAATCCAGGCCGGGTTTTGGCTCTCGAGCCTGACCCGATCCAGCGGATCCAGGCCGGGATTTGGTGGATCCGGACCGGGTTTTTGGGGGGGGGGGGGGTCGACCCGGCCCCGGTCCAGCGGATCCAGGCCGGGATTTGGGGGTCCCGGTCCCGGTTCGGCCCGGCCATGGCGGCCGAAAAACCCGGTACGGAGCGGGGGGGGCAGCGAGGATTGGGGGGGGGGGGGGTCCCAAAGGGGGGCGGGGGTCCCCCAAATTCGGGGGGGGGGGGGGGGGCGATGCCGCTCTCTGGGGGGGGGGGCGAGGGGAGGGGTCCAAGGGGGGCTCCGGATGATGGGGGAGGGGACGGGGGGGGGTGCGTGTGAACCCCTCCCCCCGTGATGCTAAAAATAGCTCTGGGGGGGGGTTGGGGGGGAGGGGTGACCCAGAAACGGGGATGGATTTGGGAATTTTGGGGGGTGGGGGATGGGATTTTTTTTGGGGGGGGGAGGTGAGGGGGTCACCGACCTGACCCCTCCCCCCCCCTCCCCTTTTTCTCTCTCTCTCCCCCCCCTCCTCCCCCTCCCCCCCCCACCCAGGAGGGCCGGACGGGGCTCCCCACGCCTCCCCCCCCCCTTACGGCCCCCCAGCCCCCCCGGGCCCCCTTTTGGGGGGTGGGGGGGGTCTGGCGGGGGCTTCCACCTTACCCCGGGGGGGCTTCCCGAGCGCCGCCGCCACGTTACCCCGGGGGGGGCCGGGGGCGTTCGGGGCCGGGGGGGCGGGGGCGGCCACGCTGCCCCGGGGGCTCCCGGGGGCTTCCGGAGGGGCGGCGGGGGGGGGAGGGGCGCTCCCGCACGCGGCCACGCTGCCCCGGCCCCCCCCCCACCACCACGCCGGCCCCCCCCAGCCCTACGGGGGTGGGGGAGGGGGCGCGCAGCCCCCCGGCCCCTACGCGGCCGCCCCTCCCCCGCCGTTCGCGCTGCAGCTGCAGCCCTGCACCGCCTACGTGCCCGTGTACCCCGTGGGGCACGTGAGTGGGCGGGGCCAAGGGGGGGGGAGGGGCGGGGGTAAGGGGGGGGAGGGGTGGGTGGGGGAGGGTCGGGTTGGGGGAGGGGCGAGTTGGGGGAGGGGCGAGTTGGTGGGTGTGGGGTTGGGGGAGGGGCGAGTTGGGGGGAGGGGGCGGGGCTAAGGGAGGGGAGGGGCGGGTTGGGGGTGGGGGAGGGGCGAGTTGGGGGGAGGGGGGAATTGGGGGTTGGGTTGGGGGAGGGGCGGTTTGGGGGTGGGGGTGGGGGAGGGGCGAGTTGGGGGAGGGGGGGAATTGGGGGTGGGGTTGGGAGAGGGGCGGTTTGGGGGGTGGGGTTGGGGGAGGGGCGAGTTGGGGGGAGGGGGTGGGGGAGGGGCGAATTAGGGGGAGGGGCGAATTAGGGGGAGGGGCGAGTTGGTGGGTGGGGTTGGGGGAGGGGCGAGTTGGGGGCGTGGGGGGGAATTGGGGGTGGGGTTGGGGGAGGGGCGGTTTGGGGGGTGGGGTTGGGGGAGGGGCGAGTTGGGGGTGTGGGGGGGAATTGGGGGTGGGGTTGGGGGAGGGGCGAGTTGGGGGGAGGGGGTGGGGGAGGGGCGAATTGGGAAGGGCGAATTGGGGGGGTGGGGTTGGGGGAGGGGCGAATTAGGGGGAGGGGCGAATTGGTGGTGGGGGTGGGGGAGGGGCGAGTTGGGGGCGTGGGGCGAATTGGGGGGGTGGGGTTGGGGAGGGGTGGGGGAGGGGCGAATTGGGGGGGAGGGGCGAATTGGGGGGGCGGGGTTGGGGAGGGGTGAGTTGGGGGGAGGAGGTGGGGGAGGGGCGATTTGGGGGAGGGGGGGAGGGGCGAATTGGGGGGAGGGGCGAATTGGGGGTGGGGGTGGGGGTGGGGGAGGGGTGAATTGGGGAGAGGGGCTGGGGAGGGGCGAATTGGGGGGGAGGGGTTTGGGGCAGGGTTATTTTGGGGTTTGGGGTCGGGATCATTTTGGAGTCGGGGTCATTTTGGGGTCCGGGGGGGTCATTTTGGGGTCTGGGGGGGTCATTTTGGGGTTTGGGGGGGTCATTTTAGAGTTGGGGTCATTTTGGGATTGGGGGATCATTTTGGAGTCCAGAGGGGTCATTTTGGGGTTTGGGGCGGGGTCATTTTGGGGTTTTGGGGGTCATTTTGGGGTCCAGAGGGGTCATTTTGGGGTTTGGGGGGCTCATTTTGGAGTCTGGGGGGGTCATTTTGGGGTTTGGGGGGGTCATTTTGGGGTCGGCGGGGTCGTTTTGGGGTTTGGGGGGTCGATTTGGGGTCCAGAGGGGTCATTTTGGGATTGGGGGATCATTTTGGGGTCCAGAGGGATCATTTTGGGGTTTGGGGAGGGGTCATTTTGGGGTTCTGGGGGTCATTTTGGAGTTGGGGTCATTTTGGGGTTTGGGGGGTCGATTTGGGGTTTGGGGGGTCATTTTGGGGTCCAGAGGGGTCATTTTGGGGTTTGGGGGCTCAATTTGGGCTTTAGGGCGACTCATTTTGAGGAGGGGGCCGTGTCCCCCTCTAACCCCACCCCCACCCCCCCCCCCCCGTTCCCAATCCAGGCTTTCGGAGCCGCCCCCCCCGGCCCCGGCCCCGGCCCTTTACCCGGCCCCGTCGGTGGGGGAGGGGCGGCGGCGGCGGCGGCGGGGGCTCCTTTGGGGCCGACCCTGGGCCCCCCCCTGGGGCTGGGGGTCCCCGAGGGGCACCGGGGGTCGCCCCCCCACGACTACCTGCCCATCGCCGTGCTGACCACCCTCTGCTGCTTCTGGCCCACCGGCGTCGTGGCCATCGTCAAGGCCGTGCAGGTCCGGGGCGGGGGCGGGGCTCCGAGGGCCACCAGAATGGGGTGGGGTGGTGGTCCAGGCTTGGGTGAGGAGGGGGCTCCCACTGACCCCTCCCCTCCCCCCGTGGTGTCCCCCTCCCCTAGGTGCGCACGGCGGTGGCCCGCGGGGACATCGTGTCGGCCGAGATCGCCTCGAGGGAGGCGCGGAACTTCTCCTTCATCAGCCTGGCCGTGGGCATCGCCGCCATCGTCCTCTGCACCATCCTCACCGTGGTCATCATCATCGCCGCCCAGCACCAGGACAACGACTGGGACCCCTGAGGGGACCCCTGCCCCTCCCCCCCCACGGCCGCGCCCCCCACGAGGGGTTCGGGGAGGGGAAGGGGGGAGGGGAAGGGTCCCGGTTATCGCCACAGCAACGTGGGGCATCCCGGAATAAGCGCCGGCGGTCGGGCGACGGCTCGGCGTCGGCGTCGCCGTGGCGACGAGGGGGTGTGGGGGGAGGGGGGGGGGGGGTTTGCCTCGTGGTTGCCACGGCGACGGGGCCGAAATCGGGGTTGCTAAGGTGACGGCCGGCATCCCATAATGAGGGTACCGACGGCGCCCGGGGACGTGGGGAGCGAGGGAGCGTCGGCGTTGCCGTGGCGACTCCCGGCATGGCGGCGTCGCCGTGGCAACGCTCCCTCTTCTCCTCCTCCTCCTCCCCCGCGCTGCCCGGGCGTTGCCGTGGAAACGCTGCCGGGGTCGCCATGGCGACGCCTGAACACCCCCCCTTCCCCCCCCCATCCCCCCCCCCCCTTCCGGCTCTCCCAGGATGCTTTGCGGCTGCGCCTCATTTGCATGCCAAGCCCCGCCCCCTTTCGCTGCGCCCCTCCCCCTTTAACGGATCAATAAATCTCTATATTGATACGGAGGGGGAGGGGCCCGCGTTATGCTAATGAGGGGAGGGGTGGGGGGGGGGGGGGCTCAGGGATCGCCATGGTAACGCCCTCCCACCCCCAGCCCGCAATTAAGCGCTTCCCGTTAACGACGCTCTTTATTAACGGGGACGGGGCTTAACGCGAGGCCACGCCCCCTAATTAAACCCCACCCCCTCCTCGTTAACACACCCCTAATTAGCATAAACAACCCCCTCCCCCGACTGCTCCCATTCCCCAACCCCTCATTAACGACCTCCCCCAACCACGCCCCCCTCGTTAACCCCCCCACGTGTAACGACCCACTAATTACCACCAAACCCCTCCTTAACGAGCCGCCCGCCCCTCCCCCGCTCGTTAATCACCCGCCCGGCTCAGGCGAAGAGGCGGCCGAGGCGCCGGGCCAGGCGGGCGTCCCTGTCGCGGGCGGCGCCGCGGACCCTGCGCAGCTCCCGCCGGGCGCCGGCGTGGCCGGGCTGGGCCCTGAGCACGGCCACCAGATCGGCCGTGGCGGCCTCCAGGTCCATCATGGCGGCCTGGGCCACGGCGCGCCGGTACCGCGCCTCCAGGTGCGCCGGCCGCAGCGCCAGGGCCTTGCCGGCGTTGGCGGCGGCGGCCGCGGGCAGCCCCAGGCGCAGCTGCACCAGCGCCAGCCCGGCGTGGAGCTCGGCCTTGACCCCGCTGACCTCCGCCGACAGCGGCGGGGGCCCGCCGGCCGCCACGGCCGCCCGCAGCGCCCCGGCGTAAGCCCGGCCGGCCGCGGCCACCAGCCCTCGGGCCAGCAGCGCCGCGGCCCGAGCCTGGCCGGCCGTCACCGAGCGCCAGCGCGCGGCCGCGGGCGCGGCCCACAAGGGCGGCGCGGGGGTGAAGCGGCCCAGGCGGACGCTGAGCGCGGCTCGGGCCGCCCCCGCCGGACGCAGCCGCGCCCGCTCGCCGCCGGCCATGGTCTCCAGCGCCGCGTCCAGCACGCAGGCCCAGCGGCCCTCGGCCGAGCCCAGCCGCACGCTGGCCCAGCGGCCGGCGCCCGAGGCGGGGCTCACGGCGCCCCACGCGGGGCAGCCCCCGGGGGCCACGCTCAGGAGGACGCGGCAGCGCGAGCCCGGCCCCGGACGCGCCAGGCCTCGGCCGGGCCGGACGATGAGCTTGGCCCAGGCCCCGTCCGGGCTCGGCCGCCAGCGCTCGGGGCCTTCGTCGGCCTCGGACTCCTCATCCTCATCCTCCTCCTCCTCATCCTCGCCCGGCTCCGCCCCCCAGCCCTCAGGCTCCGCCCCCCACGCCTCCGGCTCCTCCCCTTCCGGCGCCCTGAGCCACGCCTCCTCCTGCGACCAATCCCAGGGGTCGCGCGCCCCATTGGCTGCCGCCGGCAGAGGCGCGAGCAGCTCATTGGTGGGATCCTGAGGGGGCGGGGCCTGGCTGGGCGGTGCTTGGAGGGTGCTGTCCTCATTGGCTGCGGCTCTGGGTGCTGAGTCCTGATTGGCTGGCGCTGGCGGTGCTGAGTCCTGATTGGCTGCGGCTCTGGGTGCTGAGTCCTGATTGGTTGGCACTGCTGGTGCTGCGCCCTCATTGGCTGCGGCTCTGGGTGCTGAGTCCTGATTGGCTGGTGCTGGTGGTGCTGAGTCCTGATTGGCTGCTGGGGTTGCTACGGCCGCATCAGCCGGAACTTTGTGTCCTGCGTCCTGATTGGTCGGGCCTTTCTGTCCTCTGTCCTCATTGGCCGGCTCTGGGCCTTCATTCTCATTGGTCACCTCCTGAAGTTCTGCCTCCTGATTGGCTGGGCTGCCTGTCCCCTTCCCCTGATTGGCTGAGCCCTCCAGCTCAGCGCTCCCATTGGCTGCTCCCTGTTCCTCATCTCGCTGCTGATTGGCCGGAACTCCTGCGGTGTCCGTTCCCTCATTGGTTGTTCCAGGAGCCTCTTCCCCATTGGCCGACGCGGCTCCCTCCATCTTTCCCCTCACCCAATCGCGATCCTCCTATGAAAAAGGGGCGTGGTCTGACCCTGAGAGGGGCGTGGCCTTACTGACCCTTCCCCTCCCCCCCTTTCACATTTTCCCTCCCCCCCCCCAGGGAAATCCCCACCGGCCGCTCCCCCCCTCCCGTGACGTCACTTCCGCCGGAGCGCGGTTGCCATGGAGACGCTGCTCCACTCCCCCACCCCCACAACCCTCCCCCCCTTTTCCCCCGTTTCCCGCGGGGGTCCCGGCGTCTCCTACCGGCTCCGGGGGGGTTCCCGGTGCTCCGGGCTCGGGGCCGGAACCGCGGCGGGGTCGATCCGGGCCGGGAGCGGCTCCCGCGGAGCCTCCGCTGTCCCTTTAAAACGCTGAGGGCAGCGATGAGGGGGGAGGGGGGGAGAGAGAGAGACAGAGAGAGGGAAGGAAACCCGGAAGTGCCGCACTGCGCAGGCGCCAGAGGGCGGGCGGGAAAGCGGCGCGCTGCTATTGGCCCGCGCGGGAGGGAGGGGGAGCGCGCTGATTGGCTGCCCGCCAGAAGGGGGCGGAGCCAAGGCGGCGTGAGGGGTGGGAAGATGGCGGCGGCGGCGCTGGCGCCGGAGCTGCTGGTGCAGCTGGACCCGGGCCGGTTCCGAGCCGATAACCTGCTGGGGGCCGAGGATTGGGGTCAGGCCTGGCCCGGGGCAGGGGCCCGGCGGGGTGCGAGGGGGAGGGGAGGCCGCGGGAAGCGCCCCCGGGGGTGGGGAAGGGGGCGGGGTCTGTGTGGGGAGGGGGGGCGTGGCTTCGTTCGCCGAGCACTTCCGGGGCGTGGCCTGTGGGGTGGGTGTGGCTTTTTAAGGGGAGGCGTGGCTTAAAGAAGGGGGCGTGGCTTATCGGGCGCGATTTGCATAATTTATGCGGAGAGGGCGTGGCTTGGTGGGGTGTGGCTCCCCTCGGCATTGGCCCCGCCCCCTTTTATGCAGATGCCGCCCTCTTCGGTTGCCTTGACGACCGCCTGGACCCCGCCCACCTCTTCCCCTCCCTGGACCCCCACCCCATGGTAAGGCCCCGCCCCCTTCCCCCCAAAACCACACCCACTTTGGGGCGTGGCTTCTCCAGGCCACGCCCATTTTGGGGGGCGGTCCCAAACCCTTCCCCTCCCCCCTTCCCCTCCCCCCCCAGTTCGATTGTGCCTTCGCTGGGGGGGGCAGCGCCAGCCCCCCCGACCCCCCCTGGCTCCAGGAGCCCCCCCGGCTCTTCCCCGGTGAGTTTGGGGGCATTTCGGGGGATTTTGGGGTGATCCTGGGGGGTTTTGGGGGAATTTGGGGGGTTTCGGGTGGTCCTGAGGGGTTCTGGGGGGGATTTGGGGGATTTTGGGAGATTTCGGGGGATTTTGGGGGGTTTCGGGTGGTCCTGGGGGGCTTAGGGGGGGGTTTGGGGGATTTCGGGGGGATTTTGGGAGATTTCAGGGGATTTTGGGGGGTTTTGGGTGGTCCTGGGGGGCTTAGGGGGGGGATTTGGGGGATTTCGGGGGGATTTTGGGAGATTTCGGGGGATTTTGGGGGGTTTCGGGTGGTCCTGGGGGGCTTAGGGGGGGGGTTTGGGGGATTTTGGGGGGATTTGGGGGGTTTGGGGTGGTCCTGAGGGGTTCTGGGGGGGATTTGGGGGATTTTGGGGGGATTTTGGGAGATTTCGGGGGATTTTGGGGGGTTTCGGGTGGTCCTGGGGGGCTTAGGGGGGGTTTGGGGGATTTTGGGGGGATTTGGGGGGTTTGGGGTGGTCCTGGGGGGTTTAGAGGGGGATTTGGGGGATTTTGGGGGGATTTTGGGAGATTTCAGGGGATTTTGGGGGGTTTTGGGTGGTCCTGAGGGGTTCTGGGGGGGATTTGGGGGATTTTGGGGGGATTTTGGGAGATTTCGGGGGATTTTGGGGGGTTTCGGGTGGTCCTGAGGGGTTCTGGGGGGGATTTGGGGGATTTTTGGGGGATTTTGGGAGATTTCGGGGGATTTTGGGGGGTTTCGGGTGGTCCTGGGGGGCTTAGGGGGGGTTTGGGGGATTTTGGGGGGATTTGGCAGGTTTGGGGTGGTCCTGAGGGGTTTAGGGGGGGATTTGGGGGATTTTGGGGGGATTTTGGGAGATTTCGGGGGATTTTGGGGGGTTTTGGGTGGTCCTGAGGGGTTCTGGGGGGGATTTTGGGGGGATTTTGGGAGATTTCAGGGGATTTTGGGGGGTTTCGGGTGGTCCTGAGGGGTTCTGGGGGGGATTTGGGGGATTTTGGGGGGATTTTGGGAGATTTCAGGGGATTTTGGGGGGTTTCGGGTGGTCCTGGGGGGCTTAGGGGGGGTTTGGAGGATTTTGGGGGGATTTGGGGTGATTTGGGGGGTTTCAGGTCCTAGGAGGGGTTGGGAGGGCGTCAGGGGGATTTGGGGGATTTTGGGGGGGGTTGGGTGGTCCTGGGGAGTTTAGGGGGGATTTGGGGCGGACTTGGGAGATTTCGGGGGATTTTGGGGGGGTTTCGGGTGGTCCTGGGGGGTTTGGGAGGACCCCAGGGGGATTTGGGGGGGATTTTGGGGGGATTTGGGGAAGGTTCTGGGGGGTTTTTGTGGAGGTTTCTGGGGGGTTTTGGGGAGGGTTTGGGGCAGAGTTTTGGGGCATTTTCAGGGGACTTTAGGGTGGTTTTTTTGGGGGGTTTTGAGCAGAATTTTGGGGAGGGGTTGGGGCAGAATTTTGGGCCATTTTCTGGCGATTTTATGGGGTTTTTTTGGGGGGTTTTGAGCAGAGTTTTGGGGCATTTCCAGCCGATTTTGCGCCCTTTTTTGGGGGGGATTTTTCACCGACTCCCAAGAAAGTTTTTGGGACCTTTTTGGGGGGGGATTTTGGGGTCTGTTAAGGAGGCTCTGACACACGGGGGTCACCCCAAAACCCCCTCCCCCCCAAATCTCCCCCCACCCCTAAAGATCTGCAGGTGAAATCCGAGCCGGGGTCCCCCACCTCGTCCCACTGCTCCGACTCCTCCTGCGCCTCCGAGCCCCCGATTTGGGTACGGGACCCCCCCCAAAACCCCCCCAAAACCCCCCCAGGGTCCCCTGGCCCGCTCAGCTCTGTCCCCGCAGGCCCCCAGCCCCCCCAAAATGGGGGTGAAGCCGGAGCCCCCTCCCCCGCTGCCCTGCGCCCCCCAGGACCCCGGTGAGTGGGGCAGGGGGATTTGGGGGGGGGAGGGGGGAGGAGGCGGGGTCGAATTCTGCTTTAAGCTCCCCAAAATGGTCCCCAAAATCCTTCTGGGAGCCGAATTCAAAGTCTGGTCCCAAACGTCCCCCAAATTCCTTCAGAAGTCCCCCAAAATCCGGTTGGGATCTGTTCAGAGCTGCTCCGAAATTCGCAGCGAAAGCAGCTCCAAACCTTCCCCAAAACCCCCCCAAAATCCCCTGAGAAACCTCCCTAAAATCCCCTAAAAATCCTCCCCAAAATCTCCTGAAAAGCCTGCCTAAAATCCCTGAAAATCCTTCCCAAAATCCCCTAAAAAAACCCTGAAAATCCTCCCCAAAATTCCTAAAAATCCTCCCCAAAATGCCCTAAAAATCCCCTGAAAATCCTCCCCAAAATTCCTAAAAATCCTCCCCAAAATCCCCTAAAAAGCCCCTGAAAATCCTCCCCAAAATCTCCAAAAATCCTCCCCAAAATCCCCTGAAAAGTCTGCCTAAAATCCCTGAAAATCCTTCCCAAAATCCCCTAAAAAATTTCTGTAAAATCCTCTAAAAATCCTCCCCAAAATCTCCTAAAAATCCTCCCCAAAATCCCTAAAAATCCTCCCCAAAATCCCCTAAAAACCTCCTGAAAATCCTCCCCAAAATCCCCTAAAAAACCTCCCTAAAATTCTCTAAAAATCCTCATCAAAACCCCTGAGAATTCTCCCTAAAATTCCCTGAAAATCCTCCTTAAAATCCTCTAAAAATCCTCCCCAAAATCCCCTAAAAACCTCCTGAAAATCTTCCCCAAAATCTCCTAAAAATCCTCCCCAAAATCCTCCCCAAAATGCCTAAAAATCCTCCCCAAAATCCCCTAAAAATCCTCCCTAAAATCCTCCCCAAAATCTTCCCTAAAATCCCCCCAAAATATTCCTTAAAATCCCCAAAAAATCCTCCCCAAAATCATCCCCAAATCCCCCCAAACCTCCCAAAATCCCCCCAAAATCCCCCCCAGGACCCCCCAAAATCCCCCCCCAAACTGTGCTCTGACTCCCCACCCCCCCCCCCAAAATCCCCCAATCCCCCCAAAATCGCCCCCAAACCCCCTCCAGACCCCCCAGGACCCCTCAAACTCCCCCCAGACCCTGCCCTGACCCCCCAAAATTCCCCAAAGCCCCCCCAAATCCCCCCAAAATCCCCCCAAACCCCACCCTGACCCCCCAAAATCCCCTCCCTGACCCCCCCCCTGTGCCCCCAGCCCCGCCCCCCCAGGGGGTGAAGCCCGAGGGGCCCCCCCAGAGCCGCGGGACCCCCCAGGACCCCCCAAAATCCCCCCAGACCCCCCAGGACCCCCAAAGCCCCCCCAAAATCCCCCCAAACCTCCCCAAATCCCCCCAAAATCGCCCCCAAACTCCCCCCAGACCCCCCAGACCCCCCAAACCCCCCCCAGACCCCGCCCTGACCACCCAGGAACCCCCCAAAATCCCCCCAAACCTCCCCAAATCGCCCCCAAGCTCCCCCCAGACCCCCCAGGAACCCCCTGGATCCCCCAGGACCCCCCAAAATTCCCCCAAAGCCCCCCCAAATCCCCCCAAACCTCCCAAAGACCCCCCCAAACCTCCCAAAATCCCCCCCAAATCCCCTAAAAGCCCCCCCAGGACCCCCCAGGACCCCCCAAAGTCCCCCCAAAGTCCCCCCAAAATCCCCCCAAACCCCACCCTGACCCCCCAAAATCCCCTCCCTGACCCCCCCCCCTGTGCCCCCAGCCCCGCCCCCCCTGGGGGGTGAAGCCCGAGGGGCCCCCCCAGAGCCGTGGGACCCCCCAGGACCCCCCAAAATCCCCCCAGACCCCCCAGGACCCCCAAAGCCCCCCCAAATCCCCCTAAAATCCCCCAGACCCTGCCCTGACCCCCCAAAATCCCCCCAAACCTCCCCAAATCCCCCCAAAACTCCCCCCAGACCCCCCAGGACCCCCCAAACCCCCCCCAGACCCTGCCCTGACCACCCAGGAACCCCCAAAATCCTCCAAAATCCCCCCAAATCCCCCCAAACCTTCCCCAAATCCCCCCAAACCCCACCCTGACCCCCCGAAATCCTCCAAAATCCCCCCAAATCCCCCCAAACCTCCCCAAATCCCCCCAAAATCGCCCCCAAACTCCCCCCCAGACCCCCCAGGACCCCCCAAACCCCCCCCAGACCCCGCCCTGACCACCCAGGAACCCCCCAAAATCCCCTCCAAACCCCCCAAAATCCCCCCAAACTCCCCCCAGACCCCCCAGGAACCCCCAGGATCCCCCAGGACCCCCCAAAATCCCCCCCAAATCCCCTAAAAGCCCCCCCAGGACCCCCCAGGAACCCCCAAAGTCCCCCCAAATCCCCCCAAAATCCCCCCAAACCCCACCCTGACCCCCCAAAATCCCCTCCCTGACCCCCCCCCTGTGCCCCCAGCCCCGCCCCCCCGGGGGGTGAAGCCCGAGGGGCCCCCCCAGAGCCGCGGGACCCCCCCGATCCAGCCCAGACCCCCCGGGGGGGGCCCCCGGAGCCCCCCCCAAACCTTCGTCCTGCAGCCCCTGCCCGGGGCCCCCCCCGCGGCCATCGCCGGTGGGTCCGGGGGGGTTTGGGGGGGTCCTGGGGGGGTTTGGGGGGATTTGGGGGGATTTTGGGGGGTCCTGGGGGAGGTTTGGGGGGATTTGGGGGGGATTTGGGGAGGTTTGGGGGGATTTTGGGGGGTCCTGGGGGGGTTTGGGGGGTCCTGGGGGGTCCTGGAGGGGGTTTGAGGCGTTTTGGGGGGTCCTGGGGGGGGGTTGGGGGGTTTTGGGGGGTCCTGGGAGGTCCTGGGGGGATTTTAGGAGGTTTGGGGGGATTTTGGGGGGATTTGGGGGGTCCTGGAGGGGGTTTGGGGGGATTTTGGGGGGTCCTGGGAGGGGTTTGGGGGGATTTGGGGGGATTTGGGGAGTTCTGGGGGCCTTGGGGGGATTTTGAGGGGATTTTGGGGGGTCCTGGGGGGGATTTTGGGAGGTTTGGGTGCATTTTGGGGAGGGTTTGGAGGGTCCTGGGGGGATTTTGGGGGGTCCTGGGGGGGATTTGGGGGGAATTTTGGGGAGAGTTTCGGGAGGTTTGGGGAGGATTTTGGGGGAATTTCGCTCGAATTTTGTGAAGGAGTTTTGGGAGGTTTTGGGGTCGTTTTTGGGGCGGTTTCGGGGCCGTTCCAGGGTGGATTTTTGGGAGGTTTTCGGGCAGTTTTGGGGCCGTTTTGGGGCCATTTCAGGGCAGATTTTCAGGCGGTTTTCGGGCGGTTTTGAGGCGATTCCTGGGAAGATTTTTGGGGCGGTTTTGGGGCCGTTCGGGGGTGAATTTTTGGGTGGTTTTTGGGCGGTTTTGGGGCAGTTTTGGGGCCATTCCTGGGCAGATTTTCGGGCGGTTTTCGGGCCATTTCGGGCCATTTCAGGGCCGTTTTGGGGCCGTTAGAGGGTGGGTTTTTGGGAGGTTTTGGGGCAGTTTTGGGGCCGTTTCAGGGCAGATTTTTGGGCAGTTTTTGGGGCCGTTCCGGGGCCGTTTCCGGGCAGATTTTTGGGCGGTTTTGGGGCCGTTTTTGGGGCCATTTTGGGGCCGTTTCAGGGACGGTTTTGGGGCCTTTTTGGGAGGTTTCAGGGCAGATTTTTGGGCAGTTTTGGGGCCGTTTCAGGGCAGTTTTGGGGCTGTTCCGGGGCAGTTTTGGGGCCGTTTCGGGGCAGATTTTTGGGCAGTTTTGGGGCCATTTCAGGGCGGATTTCGGGCGGTTTTGGGGCTGTTCCGGGGTGAATTTTTTTTTGGGTGGATTTCGGGCGGTTTTGGGGCCGTTCCAGGGTGAATTTTTGGGTGGTTTTTGGGCGGTTTTGGGGCAGTTCCGGGGCAGATTTTTGAGCACTTTTTGGGCGGTTTTGGGGCAGTTTCGGGGCCATTTTGGGGGCAGTTTTGGGGCCGTTTCAGGGCAGATTTCGGGCGGTTTTGGGGCCGTTCCAGGGTGAATTTTTGGGTGGTTTTTGGGCGGTTTTGGGGCAGTTTCGGGGCCGTTTCAGGGTGGATTTCGGGCGGTTTTGGGGCCGTTCCGGGGTGAATTTTTGGGTGGTTTTTGGGCGGTTTTGGGGCAGTTTCGGGGCCATTTCCGGGCAGATTTTCGGGCGGTTTTGGGGCAGTTTCGGGGCAGATTTTCGAGCACTTTTTGGGCAGTTTTGGGGCAGTTTTGGGGCCGTTTCAGGGTGGATTTCGGGCGGTTTTGGGGCCGTTCCGGGGTGAATTTTTGGGTGGTTTTTGGGCGGTTTTGGGGCAGTTTCGGGGCCATTTCCGGGCAGATTTTCGGGCGGTTTTGGGGCAGTTTCGGGGCAGATTTTCGAGCACTTTTTGGGCAGTTTTTGGGCAGTTTCGGGGCCGTTTCAGGGCAGATTTTCAGGGAGTTTTGGGGCCATTTCAGGGACGGTTTTGGGGCCGTTCTGGCGTGGGTTTTTGGGCGGTTTTGGGGCCATTTCGGGGCCGTTTCAGGGCGGATTTCGGGCGGTTTTGGGGCCGTTCCAGGGTGAATTTTTGGGTGGTTTTGGGGCAGTTCCGGGGCAGATTTTCGAGCACTTTTTGGGCGGTTTTGGGGCAGTTTCGGGGCCATTTTGGGGGCAGTTTTGGGGCCGTTTCAGGGCGGATTTCGGGCGGTTTTGGGGCTGTTCCGGGGTGAATTTTTTTTTGGGTGGATTTCAGGCGGTTTTGGGGCCGTTCCAGGGTGAATTTTCGGGTGGTTTTTGGGCGGTTTTGGGGCAGTTTTGGGGCAGATTTTCGAGCACTTTTTGGGCAGTTTCGGGGCAGTTTCGGGGCCATTTTGGGGGCAGTTTTGGGGCCGTTTCAGGGCAGATTTCGGGCGGTTTTGGGGCCGTTCCGGGGTGAATTTTTGGGTGGTTTTTGGGCAGTTTTGGGGCAGTTTCGGGACCGTTTCCGGGCAGATTTTCGGGCGGTTTTGGGGCAGTTTTGGGGCAGATTTTCGAGCACTTTTTGGGCAGTTTTGGGGCAGTTTCGGGGCCGTTGGGGCCCCCCCGCTGCCCCCGCTGTGACCCCTCCCCCCGCAGTGCCCGCCCCCGCCCTGCTGCTCTCCCCGGCCGAGCTGCTCCTCCCGGGGGGGGGGGTCCTGTGCCTGCCCCACCCCCCTCCCCCGCGGCCCCCCCGCGCCCCCCCGGGACCCCCCAAGGCCGAGGCCACCAAGGCCCCGATCGTCCCCGCCCCCGCCCCCGCCCCGCCCGGGGCGCCCCAGCTGGACGTGAGTAACCCCTGACCCCCCCCCGCTGACCCCTGACCCCCCACTGACCCCTGACCCCTCCAGTGACCCCTGACCCCCCCTCCACTGACCCCTGACCCCCCACTGACCCCTCCAGTGACCCCTCACCCCTCCTCCAGTGACCCCTGACCCCCCCTCCAGTGCCCCCTGACCCCCCCTCCAGTGCCCCCTGACCCCCCCTCCACTGACCCCTGACCCCCCCACTGACCCCTCCAGTGACCCCTCACCCCTCCTCCAGTGACCCCTGACCCCCCCTCCAGTGACCACTGACCCCTCCAGTGACCCCTGACCCCTCCTCCAGTGACCACTGCCCCCTCCAGTGACCCCTGAACCCCGCTGACCTCTGATCCCTCCCCCACTGACCCCTGACCCCCCCACTGACCCCTCCAGTGGCCCCTGACCCCTCCAGTGACCTCTGACCCATTCAGTGACCCCTGACCCCCCACTGACCAGCCCTGAGCCCCCTCCTGGTGACCTTTGACCCCACTGACCCCTCCCTGGGTCCCTCTGGGGGGGTCACCCAGGGGTCACCTGGGTTCTGCTGGGGGGGTCACTTGGGGGTCACTTGGGGGTCTCTCTGGGGGTCACCCGGGGGTCATTTGGAGGTCACCGGGGGGTCATTTGGGCATCACCTGGGATCACCTGGAGATCATTTGGGGCTCACCCGGGCCCCTTTGGGGGGTGTCCCTTGGGGGTCCCTTTGGGGGTCACTTGGGGGTCACTCGGGTTCCTCTGGGGGGGTCCCATGAGGGTCACGTGGGGGTTACCTGGGGGTCACTTGGGGGTCACTTGGGGATCACCTGGGGGGTCATTTGGGGGTCATTTAGGGGTAATTTGGGGGTCACTTGGGGGTCACCTGGGGGAGGTCATTTGGGGGTCACTTGGGTCCCCCTGGGGGTCACTTGGGGGTCACTCGGGTTCCTCTGGGGGGGTCCCATGAGGGTCACCTGGGGGTTACCTGGGGGTCATTTGGGGGTCATTTGTGGGTCACCCAGGCCCCTTTGGGGGGTGTCCCTTGGGGGTCATTTGGGGGTCATTTGGGGCTCACCCGGGCCCCTTCGGGGGGTGTCCCATGGGGGTCCCTTTGAGGGTCACTTGGGGGTCCCTTTGGGGGTCACTTGGGGGTCACTCGGGTCCCTCCAGGGGGGTCCCATGAGGGTCACCTGGGGGTCCCTTTGGGGGTCACTTGGGGGTCACTTGGGTCCCTCTGGGGGGGTCCCCTGAGGGTCACCTGGGGGTTATCTAAAGATCACTTGGGGGTCACTTGGGGGTCACTCGGGTCCCTCTGGGGGGGTCCCATGAGGGTCACCTGGGGGTTACCTGGGGGTCATTTGGGGATCACCCGGGCCCCTTTGGGGCGTGTCCCTTGGAGATCCCTTTGGGGGTCTCTTGGGGGTCACTTGGGCCCCTTTGGGGGGTGTCCCTGGGGTGTCCCTTTGGGGATCATTTGGGGCTCACCCAGGCCCCTTTGGGGTTGTCCCTCGGGGGTCATTTGGGGGTCATTTGGGGCTCACCCGGGCCCTTTTGGGGGGGTGTCCCTTGGAGATCACTTTGGGGGTCACTTGGGGGTCACTCGGGCCCTTTTGGGGGGTGTCCCTGGGGTGTCCCTTTGGGGATCATTTGGGGCTCACCCGGGCCCCTTTGGGGGGTGTCCCTTGGGTGTCCCTTGGGGGTCATTTGGGGATCATTTGGGGCTCACCCGGGCCCCTTTGGGGTTGTCCCTCGGGGGTCATTTGGGGATCATTTGGGGCTCACCCGGGCCCCTTTTGGGGGGTGTCCCTCGGGTGTCCCTTGGGGGTCATTTGGGGATCATTTGGGGCTCACCCGGGCCCCTTTGGGGTTGTCCCTCGGGGGTCATTTGGGGATCATTTGGGGCTCACCCGGGCCCCTTTGGGGGTGTCCCTTGGGGGTCATTTGGGGGTCACCCAGGCCCCTTTGGGACTCACCCGGGCCCCTTTGGGGGGTGTCCCTTGGGGGTCATTTGGGGCTCACCCGGGCCCTTTTGGGGGGGTGTCCCTGGGGTGTCCCTTTGGGGATCATTTGGGGCTCACCCGGGCCCTTTTGGGGATCATTTGGGGTCTCGTCCGGGCCCTTTTGGGGGGGGGGGGGGTGTCCCTGGGGTGTCCCTTTGGGGGCTCGTCCGGGTCCCCGCGGGCTCAGGCGGTGGCGGCGCAGGCGCGGGCGCTGCGGCGGCAGCAGCGGATGATCAAGAACCGCGAGTCGGCCAGCCTGTCGCGGCGCCGGCGCAAGGAGTACGTGCAGGGCCTAGAGCAGCGGCTGCGCCTCGCCCTGGCCGACAACGAGCGGCTGCGGCGCGACAACGGCGCCCTGCGCAGGCGGCTGCAGGAACTGCAGGCACAGGTGGGGGGCGCTGGGGAGGGAGTTGGAGGGGGGAGTTGGGGGGGTTTTGGGGGAATTTGGGGGGATTTTGGGAGGTTTTGGGGGGGGTTTTGTGAGGTTTTGGGGAGTCTTGAGAGGGTCTGGGGGGATTTTGGGGGGTTCTGGGAGGGTTTTGGGGGGTCCTGAGGGGATTTGGGGGGATTTTGGGAGGGGTTTGGGGGGTCCTGAGGGGATTTGGGGGGATTTTGGGAGGGTTTGGGGGGGTCCTGAGGGGATTTGGGGGGATTTTGGGAGGTTTGGGAGGGTTTTGGGGGGTCCTGAGGGGATTTGGGGGGATTTTGGGAGGTTTGGGGAGGGTTTTGGGGGGTCCCGAGGGGATTTGGGCGGATTTGGGGAGATCTGGGGGGTCTTGGGAGGGTTTGGGGGGTCCTGAGGGGATTTGGGGGGGATTTGGGGGAGGTTTGGGGGGATTTTGGGAGGGGTTTGTGGGGTCCTGAGGGGATCTGGGGGGATTTTGGGAGCTTTGGGAGGGGTTTTGGGGGGTCCTGAGGGGATTTGGGGAGGTTTGGGGGTTCTTGGGGGAATTTGGGGGGTGCTGGGAGGGTTTTGGGGGGTCCTGAGGGGATTTAGGGGGATTTGGGGAGGTTTGGGGGATTTTGGAGGGTCCTGGAGGAGCTTTGGGGGGATTTGGGGGAGGTTTGGGGGGTCCTAGGAGGGTCTGGGGGGATTTTGGGGGCACTTTGGGAGGTTTGGGGGGGTCTTGGGGGAATTTGGGGGGTGCTGGGAGGGTTTGGGGGGTCCTGAGAGGATTTTGGAGGGATTTTGGGAGGTTTGGGGGGGTCTTGGGAGGGTTTGGGGGGTCCTGGGAGGATTTTGGGGGGATTTTGGGAGGTTTGGGGGGTCCTGGGAGGATTTTGGGGGGTCCTGGGAGGGTTTGGGGGGATTTTGGGGGGATTTTTGGGAAATTTTCAGGGGATTTGGGGAGGTTTGGGGGGGTTTTTGCGGGGGGGTCCTGGGAGGGTCTGGGGGGGGTTTTTGGGGGGTCCCCAGCCCCCCCTGACCCCCCCTGACCCCCCCCCCGACCCCCTCCCAGCCCCCCCCCCGCGCCGGCCCCCCGGAAGTTGGCGTGTTTGGGGGCGCTGCTGCTCCTCGCCTTCCACCTGGGACCCCTCAGGTGGGTCTGGGGGCTTCGGGGGGGGGGGTTGGGGGGGGTGTTGGGGACCCCCCCCCTCACCCCCTCCCCTCCCCCCCACAGCCTCTTGCAGCCCCCCGAGCCCCCCCCCCGCGCCCCTCCCCCCTCGCGGGGTCGCCGCCACCTCCTGGGGGTGCCGGAGACGGGGACCCCTCCCCCACCCCGGGACCCCCCCTCCATTTGGGGACCCCCCCCCGGAGCCTCGTGCTGGACCCAGGAGCCCCTTCAGGTACCGAGACCCCTCCCCCAAAATTCTCCCTGGGGTGTTTTTGGGGGATTTTTCTTGAAATTTTGGGGATTTTTCCTGAAATTTGGGGGATTTTCCCCGAATTTTTGGGGGATTTCCCCAATTCTTGGGGATTTCCCTGAATTTCTAGGGATTTTCCCTGAATTTTTGGGGATTTTTCCCGAATTTTGGGAGGATTTTCCTGAATTTTTGAGGATTTTCCCAAATTTTCGGGGGATTTTGCTGAAGTTTTGGGGATCGGGGATTTTCTGAATTTTTGGGGATTTTTCCAGAAATTTTAGGGGGATTTTCCTGAATTTTTGGGGATTTCCCTGAATTTTTGGGGATTTTTCCTGAATTTTTGGGGATTCTCTTGAATTTCTGGGGGATTTCCCGAATTCTTGGTAATTTCCCCAAATTTTTGGGGGATTTCTCTGAATATTTGGGGGATTTCCCCAAACTTTCTGGGTATTTCCCTGAATTTTTGGGGATTTTCCCCAAATTTTTGGGGATTCCCCCAAATTTTTGAGGGATTTCCCTGAAATTTTTGGGGAATTTCCCCGAATTTTGGGGGATTAATCCAAATTTTTTGGGGATTCCCTGAATTTTTTAGCGATTTCCCCCAAATTTTTGGGAGATTTCCCAAATTCTTGGGGATCCCCCGAACTTTTGGAGACTCCCGAATTTTTTTGGGGCCCCCTCCCCCCCCCCAGGAACTCCTCGCTGGCCCCGATGCCCCCCTGGGCCCCCCCCGAGGGCCCCCCCCGAGGGACCCCCGAGTGCCGGAGCTTCAACCGCAGCGAGTCCCTGCGGTACGGGGGGGGGGGTGGGGGGTTTGGGGGGGATTTGGGGGGATTGGAGGGGATTTGGGGGAGATTTGTGGATTTTGGGGGGATTTTGGGAGGATTTGAAGGGATTTTGGGGGGATTTGGGGGGATTTTGGGGGGGGTTTGGGGGGGTTTGGGAGGATTTGGGGGGATTTTGGGGGGATTTGGAGGATTTTTGGGGGAGGTTTGGGGGATTTGGGGGGGATTTGGGGGATTGGAGGGGATTTGGGGAGATTGGGGGGATTTTGGGGGGATTTGAGGGGATTTGGGGGGGTTTGGGGGGATTGGGGGGATTTGGGGGAGATTTGTGGATTTTGGGGGGATTTTGGGAGGATTTGAAGGGATTTTGGGGGGATTTGGGGGGATTTTGAGGGAGTTTAGGGGGATTTTGGGGGGATTTTAGGGGATTTGGGGGGATTTTGGGGGATTTGTGGGGAGTTTGGGGAGGTTTGGGGGATTTTTGGGGGATTTGGGGGCTTTGGAAGGGATTTGGGGGGATTTTGGGGGGATTTTGGGGGATTCGGGGCGGATTTGGGGGAAATTTGGGGGGGTTTGGGGGCATTTGGGAGGAGTTGGGGGGATTTTGGGGGATTGGGGAGATTTTGGGCGGGTTTTGGGAGGATTTTGGGGGGATTTAGGGGGATTTGGGGGGATTTTAGGGGATTTTGGGGGGATTTTGAGGGAGTTTAGGGGGATTTTGGGAATTTTTAAGGGATTTGGGGGATTTTGGGGGGGGTTTTGGGGGATTGGAGGGGATTTGGGGCGGATTTGAAGGGATTTGGGGGTGATTTGGGGGGATATGGGGGGGTTGGGGAGGATTTGGGGGGGATTTGGGGGGGGTTTGGGGATTTTAGGGGATTTTGGGGGCATTTGGGGGATTTTGGGGAGATTTGGGGGGATTTGAAGGGATTTTGGGGGGATTTGGGGGGATTTTGAGGGAGTTTAGGGGGATTTTGGGGGGATTTTAGGGGATTTGAGGGGATTTTGGGGGATTTGTGGGGAGTTTGGGGGGGTTTGGGGGAATTTTGGGGGGTTTTTGGGTGGATTTGGGGGATTTTTGGGGGATTTGGGGGGTTTGGAAGGGATTTGGGGGGGTTGGGGGGGATTTGGGGTGATTTAGGGGGGATTTGGGGGATTTTTGGGGGGTTTGGGGGGATTTGGGGGATTTTGGGGGGTTTGGGGGGATTTTAGGGGATTTTTGGGGGATTTTGAGGGATTTGGGGAGGATTTGGGGGATTTGGGGGGATTTGGGAGCTTTTGGGGGATTTGGGGGGATTTTGGGGGATTTGAGAAGATTTAGGGGATATTTTGGGGGGCTTTGGGGGGGATTTTGGGATATTTTGGGGAGATTTGGGGGGATTTTGGGGGGTCCCCGGGGGTC
>NW_027184027.1:0-24120 GCF_041296385.1 Aphelocoma coerulescens | reverse complement strand
GAATATTCTGTGGTGCAGAGGGTGGGGGTGGGGTATGGCAGTGAAGCCAGATATTCCGGAGCACAGGAGGCGGGCACCGGGGCTAAAGCCGGGTTTCTCAAGGCAGGAGAGGTAGGGGCTGAAGCCGGGACGTGTGACCTTTCCCTTGATGCAATTGAGGCTGCTGGGATTCCCGAGATATATGGGAAGGGTGGGATCCCCGGCATGGGCGGGGGCAGGGCTCCCCCCCAGCTCCATTGGGGCGGGAGGGCTGCCGGGGGAAAGGCCCCCGGTGCGGGCGGAGGGGGGGCTGGCGGGGGAAGCCCCGGAGCCAGGGGGAGGAGGGCAGCTTCTGGTGCTGGCGGCGGAGGCAATACTTCTAAAGGGTCTCAGCCTTTTTTCTCTTCTGTTTGCTTTTCCTCTGCGGTTTCTGATATTTTGAAGACTTTGGTTCCCAGAGGTTTTGTAATTCCTGTCCAGCAAGAAGCATATTCTCTCTCCTCAGGGTGAGATGGCTCTTTTGAATTTACAAATACATTTAGAGCCTGGCAAATCCATGCCTCATCAGACCCGTATTTTGGCCAGTACACATGATCAGATCTGATTTCCTTTTTTACCCACTCTTTCATGCAGAATTGAATCATTTTTACTTTCTCTTTTCCTTTTGTAGAAGGATCAGTTTCCCAGTTTGCGAGTTTGACCCCGAGGGGACTGTCTCGGGGTATATCCTCTGGCACCCTTTTATAATTTGAACTTAATTTACTAGGTTGTTGTCCCATTTTCCCAGGAGTTCTCTATTACTCAAAATACCAATTTATCCCCCCCTTTGAAATACTAATTCATTCCTTTAAAACACCAATCTTCACTGCTGTAAAATACTACCCACCCTTTCACAGTACAAAAAACACCAAAAAATTTATTAGAGCCCACCTTCCCCAAAAACAAAGTTAACTTCGAATTACACAGTTTTTCATTCACACATTCACTCTTTTTTAATATTTGTTCACTCACTCATTCCTACTCACAACAGAATAATAAGGTACCTCTTTCAAGTCACTTGTTAGTATCCACCCATGGGTATGATATAATCCTTAGGATTCTGGGTGCTCTTGGATTTCCCTCAACCCGGCATTGCTAGCATCCAAACCCCAACCTCTCTTGGGGTACTTTTAGGCCCTGGGTGCTCTTGGAGTTTTCCTCAACCCAGCATATGGGGGGGTAGCTCCCACTTTGCAACCCCTTCTCTGGGACCCCGTCCCAGTCACCCCCGGAGATTCTTTCACTCCGCTTATCTCTCGCTTTGTCTCCTCGCTGGCCGCTGTTCTCGTGAACAAGACGGAACGGCAGCACTCAGAGACTGCCACACTCGCTTCGCAGATCTGGGGGCAACCAGCCCACGTCTCATTCACACACGCTCATCTCCCGTAACCACCCCCTTTTTCTTTGGACAATACTTCCCAGTCCTGTTTCTTTTCCAGTGTCTGTGGGATTTTTGTCGAGAGCGCTCTCTTTCATTTGCTTTATTTTTGTGTCTTTCTTGTCCTCCGGGTGTTGCCCTGCTGCCACCAAATCACGCCAGAGGATGCTAAGCAAAGGTCCTGCCAACTTGGGCGGGAGGCGCCTTACCCTTGCTTCTTGAATCCTCCCACGCTTTTCAGAGGCGAGGTGTAGCTCCGGGACGAGCCCTTAATTGTGAAAAACGAGGTTCACTCTCCTGTGAGAATTTAAAGGGTTTAATATAAAGACAATAAGAGACACATCAAATAAAGCAACGGGGTAATGGCCGGGTGCCTTGGTGCTCTGCCAAGAGCACACCTGATGCCAGAGGTGAGTCTTTTTTATACCATTTTTACTGTCTGTTCTTTATTCATATTAAAACTTTTCCTGGAGCTGTTCTGCATGGCCACTCCTTGGTTCCGCCTTTTTAGAGCATGCGTAGTCTTCTGCCTTGTGGTTTTATTTCTCTTGATTCTTGGGGTTGGGCCCGCTAGGCAAGAGTCGATGGTAGGGTGGATTTCTTAATTCTCCAGACAGACAGGGCTGATTGCAGCTTTGGGCCTCTTCGTCTCTCCGGGCAGAGTGGTGATAACGGCTCTTGGACTCTCCTGGCCGCCTGTTCTCCGGGCGGAGTAGCCTTTGGGCCCTTTTGCTCCCTAGACAAAGTGTTGATTAGCAGCTTTTCGGGCCTCATCCTCTGTTCGTTTGGAGGTTATCTTACGTGCTCACACTTGCTAACATTCTTGCTAAAAAGAAAACTACATCCACACAGCAAAAAGCATTTCTAACATTATATAATATCTACTTTATACTTTGCGAGAAGCCAATATAATATATGTTTATAACACCTCCATTGGCGACCTCCTTTTCCCTCTGATTCAGCTACCTTGTGGTAGGTGCGATGGTGCTGAAGAAGGGTGGCGGCTTGGCACAGTTGCTGTCACAGGTGGATCTTTGAGTGGCATGTGTGAGGGTAGGAGGGTACGGCACCCATAGCTGAAGGCAAAAAAGGTCAGGGCATGTCATCAGCCGCAGTCGTGCTAAGTTGTTCATCTATGCAAACTGCTTGCCGAGTTGTTCCTTTCTTAGGTAATGGGGGCTTGTATCAACCAGAACTGCAAATGGTCAGTATTTGCAGAGAAGGTTACTTGGACTGTTGTTGAAGTGAGTGTAGCAGTTTCTATGGCATTCTGCAAAAAAAGTGACAGGTCTCCCTGTGTTCCCCAGTTCTTAACAAAGATGAAGTTAACAAACCCCTGAAAAGAGGTTTTGCAAAACTTCAGGGATATTTTCCTACTAGTACTGTAGAGACAACCATAGTCACCTTGTCTTTCCAAAAGTGAAGGTTCCCTATTTTTGTCCAAGAGCATCAAGTGCTTTTGATCAGCGTTTGTGTGCATGCATTAGCCTCGTTCTTGCTCTTCCTTGGAGAACTTTTACAATACTCACATGATCTGTGTAGGCTGCAGACTGCAGTGGTGAACTTCAAGGCTTCCAGCAGAAGGGAGATGCTGTCCACGTTTTGGATTCTCCTTAGCCTGAACCTTCAATGTCCAATAACGCAGCGTTTGGTGCTCGAGGCACTGACTCTGGCGTGCCCCTGGTCAGAGACAGTCCAGCTGCGTTATCTCCACGCGTCGCTGAAGCGACTTCGGGATCAGGAAAAGAGCTTGCTGGGCTAGCTAGCTGGCTTCTTTGCAGAGGGAAACACGGCAGGAGCCGTTGATGTCGGCTCACGTTAGCTCAGAGACAAAGGAAGAGAGGGGCTGTTCAGGTCTGGCTTCTAACAGGTTTAATGCGATAGGATGAGGATGAGGTCGGATTGATGGGAATCCGCTCCTCGGAGCCTTGTCCTCAGTTTTATAGGGAATTTGAAAACCCCCTGTAACTATTCCTGAAAAGACCTGCCTTGCTAAATTAGTGCCTTTTAAGTCTTGTGTCCCCAGGATAGAACAACAAACTCACAAAGATAACAGCAGTGGATCTACAGGACTTCTGCAGGCCTTCTGGACTGCAGACATCTCTGACCAAAGGCCACAGATGACGTGTACCCTGATCCTGCCGAACGCCCGTCCGCCCTGGACTCAGCTTCAAGGTTTGATTGATACTGGTGCTGATGTAACTATCATCTCCTTCTCTGCGTGGCCTCCCTCATGGCCTTTACCCCCAGTGGGATCGGCCATCACAGGATGAGGATGAACCACACAGAGCTATTGAAGCGAACGGCCTGTGACGGTGAAGGACTCAGAGGGGCACACAGCTACAATTAGGCCTTATGTTACTACCACTTCCCTTAACCTTTGGGGACGGGATGTGTTGGCAGCCTGGGGCATACGGATCGGGACAAATTTTTAGCAGGGGTCACTGTGCGCAAAGGTGCACAGTATCCTACACTGCCTTTGCAGTGGTTGATTAACACACCAATCCGAGTCAGACTCTGCTTAGTTAGTTGAATTAAGGGCTGTTATCATGGCTTTTCAACGATTCTCACAGGAACCTTTGAATTTGGTTACTGAAGCCGACTAGCAAAAGCTCGTATACAATTAATCACCTTACGGTACCACAAAATTCAAAGAATCCTGTTCTTCTGAATCACTTTCTCTCATTGCAATCTGCAGGCAAGAGACAACTGCCCTGGGCAAAAGTCTGGGTGTGGAATTTACTCACTAACCAGTGGGAAGGCCTGCAGGAACTTATGGTTTGGGGTCTTGGCTATGCTTGCGTTTCTACAGATACTGGGGTACGGTGGCTAGCTGCAAAATGTGTTCGCCCTGCCCTACGGCACCAGAGGCAGAACAGGCAACCTCCAAATGATGACCAGAACACCAACCATCCAAGTGGCCACCAGAATGTAGATCATCAGCCATCAGACTCTTCTGATGATGACCAAGATGTTGACCATCAGGCAGATGGTCCTTCTACAAGCAGAGACTGGGATGGTCCTTCCACAAGCAGAGACTGAACTTTAAATTTCTTGTTATGGAGTCAGATCGTTAAAGCCTTAAGGACATATTTAGAATTAATAACTGATGTAAATTTCTATTTAGGATTAATATTGGAGTTGTTATCTTATCAAACAAAAAGGGGGAATTGTAGATACCAAAATGCTGCTAGCGAGGATTTTCTTGCTATTTTCTAAGTCTGTGAGAGACTTTTCTCTCTCACAGAAGAGGTAGCAGAGTATGTAAACAACCAAGCCACCTGCAACCTTGAAAAGTCTGGTTTATGGTCTAGTAGAAAAATATTTTGACAATGGATGGTTTAGGATTTTAGCCAATCACCCCAAGGGGGGGGGCTGATCCTTTGTCCAATTAGACTATGAAGAAAAAAGTCTGTAAAAGAGTTTGTGAAATAATTAAATGAATAAATCTTGGTGCACAATTCCTGCCTGCTGGATCTTCTCTCCTCCTCCTCCCTATGGCTGCGGGACACAGTGATACACCCTAGGGCCCAGGCCTGCGGTAATAGACCACAATTACAAGTGAACTGCAACACAAGCAGCTAACACATTCCTCCTGTGATAAATGAGTGAACGATAAATTTTGTCTTTCGCATCTATCACTTTAACATTTAGAAGTGAGAATGTACTATGTAGAAATAGTGTTAAGGTAAAATATAGGTAAGTAAAAACAAGACTAGAGTAAATTGTAACTTCGAATGAGTGGTAACATGTTGGGAAACGTAGGAAGAAACACATGATAATAAATGTCCTTTCAGTTGAGAAATTACAGAGGTGGAAACCAAGACATCTTCAAGAAACAAAGAAGATAAACCGCATGCATCCCAGGAAGTCTGTTATCTCATCAAAACTCACACCTCCCAAAGAACCCATCAACTACAAATTAGGTTGGAGACTGAGGAGGCACCGGAGGGGGGTGCCTGCCTTCAATTCTGGAGCTACTCAGAGGACCGAGGTGGCAGTGTGCTGGCGTGTGCTGGCGCAAGGGGGCAGAGACGGAGGGGGGAAAGTTGAGTGAAGTGTAAATGACTTTCTGGGCTTAAGGACTATGTTTAAAGAAGTACTAAAGTTCACAGTAAAATGAATGGAGCCACGCCTCTAGCAATATTGCTAAGTGCTCCTGCACTGTGATATGCCTTTGTTCTACTAATAAATGCTCAATATTATGCTGCTGAAAATTCCGCTTGGGAATTCATCTTTCTCACTTCTTCCCTTAAAATCAGTTCTAAGAATTTAGTGTGAAATACATTTAGGCTTGGTCCACATTATTTTTAGTTCAAATAAACACATCTAAATTTTTTCCATCTTTCCCATTAAAGGATTTTGGTTTTGGCTCATTCTTTCAGCATTTTGCCAGCAATCTGCTCAATGCTCTTTCCTTAGGAATGAAAGCTGTAGCCTGATATTACAAAGTGTTTGGTGAAACCTTTACCATGACTCTCAAGTCGCAACATGCCAGATAATCACTGGTTTTCAAAGCTGCTTGAAGATAGAAGGAAAGCGTCAAAGGTTTATGCATGAATCAGCATCCCCTTGTCACAACGTCATGCTGCAGTGATCCTTGCAGAGCTCTAAGACTGGATTTAAAGGAGAAAAGCTCAATACTGGCTCCTGAGCCAGCAGGATGAAACATCCAAGATTGTACATATATTACTTCTGTGCTAAAACTACTGTATGAAAACGTCTTACCATTATGGCAGTTTTATAGTACTCCATAGGAGACATCTCTTTAAATGACTCTAATATCCTTTCAGTGCTAAAATTGAGAAGGGGGTTGATCCATAGTTAACTCATGTAAACACGAGTGAACTACTAAGAGACAGCAAATGTTAATCACAAAACCTAAGCAGCAGGATTCGCCTTAATCTTGTCAAGATAAGAGGAACAGGATCTTTTGAAAACCGGCACAGAGATCGCTGCATCAGCCACCGAAGAACTGTGCATGCTCCAGAAAGAAAGGTAAAAAGTGCATTGTGACAAAGACTACTGATCTTCATCAGAAAGACCCTCGAGGAAGAAGAGGAGCCTTCCTCAGTGCGCCCATCAGCGTACACAGCGCATGCATGGCACGTATGCTAATGATATTAATGACTTCCGAGAAGTAATTTCTAGAACCACTCCTATCCCAAGAATTGTGATGAATGTTCATAAATTTTACACATAATGCTGGACTGTATGGAGTGCTCTGTGTGTGTGTGTTAGGAGGAGTGATCCCCCATGCACCCAGCGCCGAATAAAGCAAATACCCGCTTCTCTGACTCTGAAGCATCTCTAGGCCTGGTTTTGGGCAATTCAAAATAGGTGAATACACATTACAACTACAGCTGAAGTTGTTGCATAGGCAGATTGAAGAGGAAAGGATTTCATCTTCATCACTCTCCTTCTTTCTTGTTTTGACAGAATTAAGAACTTGTAAAAAATCTGATATCACTGATGCTCACCACTCTTCCAATTAGACTACGCTCACTTAGGCAACGAAGTCCAGAGCTTCGGATATCTCCCGCTTCTGCCCTAGGAATTGCTTCCAGTGCTGTACCTTTGCTCCAGCTGTGAAACCAAACCAGCAGAACCAAGGAAGTTCTCTCTGAATGAACCATTGCTCTTGAAGGCTACAACGGTAGTCATGGCAGTGAACACTGCTCTTCACTGGGCCATTCCTCTGAAAAAAAACCATGCACCACCTCTCAACCTAAACCGTTAAGCCTCCTGCTGATGCTGACTGACAAAGCGTCCAACTGCACTTAGATTCCAACAGCTACTTCCAATGACCTGTCAACAGAGCTTTGCAGACTTGCAACAGAGCAACAAACTAAAGGGGCTATGTTTCATGGCTGTTTTTCAAACATCATTGACTTATGTCCCTTTGCCAGCTTAAGTGAAGGTGGCCCATCCACCTTGGTCAAAATCAGCAGAATTTTGGCCCAATTTGTTGTTACGCAACACATCATGACACAATCTCTTGGTGTTGATGCAAAATTCCCACTGAAGTGCATGTCGTTACATGACTTAAGGCTACCTACTCACAGAGTGTCCACTCCACTGCCACACCCATTTTCTGGCCACCTTGAAATGACTGAGCTGTCTTACTGTTCCCAACATTCCTCAGGGGTACGTGACCACCATAGCCTCCCTTCTGAAGTTTAGGAACCTAAGTAGTACTAGCAATAGCAGTTTATCCAAAATCCATTTGCTCCATCAACAAACTCCGAGCAAGCGCTGAGAATTAGTTTCAAGACTTCTACATATATTTACAGGGAGCTTTTTGTTTGCTTGTTTGTTTTTAAAGCAGATGGAGTAGTGCGATGTTTCCCTGAGGCTACCAGGGCTGCGAGGCAGGCAGGCAGAGCCCTGGCATGGGTGGCACAGGGGACCCCGGGCGCTGACGGCTGCCACCAGCGCAGGCCAGCTCGGAACTGGCAGGCAGGGCTGCACCCCGCGTCTGCCACAACAGCTGCAGCTTCTGCAGCCTGAAACACAGCTGGCTCAGGGGTTCAAATTAAGAGCCAAAACCTTTTGCTGCTCAATTTGGGGCAGAGAAAGGTCATCACTTCTAGCATGGCATAAGCCTGCCACTACATTTCTGTGAAGGAAAATCACCTTGTTAGAGTGAAACTCCTGAGTAAAATACTGAAGCGCTTTCAGATTCGTATTATCTGACATTTCTGTGACCTTCTTTTATACCTGCATTGTTTCCTACTGCTGGTTTTGGGCACAAGTTCTGTGTACACTATTCTGGAAACAAAAAAATAACCCAAAACCAACACCCACTCCTCCCCCACCATCACTCCTTCCCCAGCCCCAAGCCTAACAAAACCAGCCTGCAGAATGTGCAGGATTTCAAATGAGAACAAGCATAGATGGGACATCAAAAGATGGATTCTCCTTAGACATTTGTGCATGCAGTGCTCTGCAATCAACTCCTAAATTCTACTCCTCGTACACCAAATATTTGTCTTGGGAACTCCTTGTTCTCCATTCCAACCCTTCTGAGAGGGTAATCGAGGAGTTACTCTACATATTTTAAGCACATGTTGCACTAGTCAAATCCAATGCACAGCATTACTTGACTAACTGAGGCGGTGGCAAGGTCAATTAAGACCTGTTCATGTCTTAATTTGGAGCTCTTCCAACTGCTTGAAAAGTGAAGCCTTGGACGTTGAAGGTTCAGGCTAAGGAGAATCCAAAATGTGGATAGCATCTCCCTTCTGCTGGAAGCCTTGAAGTTCACCACTGCAGTCTGCAGCCTACACAGATCATGTGAGTATTGTAAAAGTTCTCCAAGGAAGAGCAAGAACGAGGCTAATACATGCACACAAACGCTGATCAAAAGCACTTGATGCTCTTGGACAAAAATAGGGAACCTTCACTTTTGGAAAGACAAGGTGACTATGGTTGTCTCTACAGTACTAGTAGGAAAATATCCCTGAAGTTTTGCAAAACCTCTTTTCAGGGGTTTGTTAACTTCATCTTTGTTAAGAACTGGGGAACACAGGGAGACCTGTCACTTTTTTTGCAGAATGCCATAGAAACTGCTACACTCACTTCAACAACAGTCCAAGTAACCTTCTCTGCAAATACTGACCATTTGCAGTTCTGGTTGATACAAGCCCCCATTACCTAAGAAAGGAACAACTCGGCAAGCAGTTTGCAAAGATGAACAACTTAGCACGACTGCGGCTGATGACATGCCCTGACCTTTTTTGCCTTCAGCTATGGGTGCCGTACCCTCCTACCCTCACACATGCCACTCAAAGCTCCTTGTGTGGAGCTCTCGCACCACCTATGACAGCAACTGTGCCAAGCCGCCACCCTTCTTCAGCACCATCGCACCTACCACAAGGTAGCTGAATCAGAGGGAAAAGGAGGTCGCCAATGGAGGGAAGTTGTACCCCCTGACAGCTAAGCTCCAACTACGGTGTCGCTTATGTCCTTCCCAGGACGGGCGGGAAAACGCCTCGGCGCAGCGCAGCGCTGGCCGGGAGCGGCCGGCACGGCACCGAGCGCGCTCCCCACTCCCTCCCGCCCGCGCCGCTGCGGAGACCCCGGGTTCGCCGGAATCGGCCACATGCTGCACGGAGGGCAGCGCGGCAAAGGCGGCCTCCCCTCGTCGCCCGGGGAAGGCCGGCCTCGGATCCCCGCTCTCTCCACCGGCACGGGCAGTGCCAGCAGCCTCTCGCTGTGGCTGCCGCTGGCCGAAAGCCTCGCCGCGCACCGCCCGGCCGGCCCCGCCGCTCCGCGGGGTCACACGGCACCTGCCGTGGGCGGCCGCCGAGCGACAGGAAGCAGAAGCGCTCACCGCCGCGCCGCTCGCCGCCCCGCCCGGGCGCTCCTCTCCTCGCGCTACCACGATGGCGCCGGCCCGCCCCGCCTTCCCCGTCGCCTGCGGCGCAACGCGGCTGCTCCGAGCCACGCAGCACGCGTGCGGCTGGGCCCTGCCGAGCTGCCGGCGGAGCCGGGGCACAGCCCGGGCGGGAGAGCTTCCGGCGAGGCTGGGCGGGCGGCGAGCGCGGCCGAGCGTGAGCGCGCCAGGCGGGCGGCGGGCGGCGGCGCGATGGAGAGCTAGATGGAGGCGGCAGCACCGCGCGGCATAAAATAGCTGATCGTCCGGCAGCCGCCCGCTCCGCAGCCCCTCGGCTGCTGTCGAGAAGGGCCCCAGCCCTGGCCGCGCCGGTGGCGAGGCGGCTCCGCAGCCCGCGGGCAGCCCTGGCGGGGCAGGGGAGCACTGCGGGCAGCCCCGGGGCCGCGCAGCCGTCTGCAACGCGCGGTGGGAGCCGCTGGGAACTATTTTACACGTTCCGGGGGGCTGGAGAGGAGCACGGAGACCACGCGGCAGGTCGCTGCCGTTAGGGAAAATTAATCCACGATGCCTGAGGTTTATATCCGAAAAGGAGACAGAGGAGTCCTGCAACATTCTTCGACTACAGGGAGAGTCCATGGGGCTTTTCCCATGGCGTCTGTCAAACGGTTGCGGGATGCAGCCCCCTTTTGATGCCAAGTTCCCGGCCACAGCACCCTCTTCCTTTTCCCCACTGGCTGAGGTATTCGGGAGATACAGACTTCCGGAACTGCCTACTCTATGCGCCCCCCTCTAATATGCACCCCCCTCTTGGCATCGAGAAGAAAGAAAAGAACCCCATTCCTAATGCTCTTAAGTCTTTGTTGCCTTGCTCTAGGTTCAGGAATTTAACACGGCCTTGATTAATCAACAGTCTCTGATGATTAGTAACAGTTCTAGAGAACTCCTAGTTTCTTCTGTTACTTCACTAGCCATAACTTCCTAGCCTTGTCTACAGGCCGATTCACACGGTCTCTTTGTAAAGACTCATCCATCTCATTCCTTTTAATCCCTCCTCTTTTTATTTGCTCTGTATTTGTCTTTACAAACCTTAATTACCATGGATTTAATTTTTTTCTTCTGGAGTCTTCTTGGGTTTTGCTATTATTTGCAGTGACATCCTTTTCTGTCCTTTTGTAGTCATTTCTGGATCAGGTAGGCATGGCTGCTAGCGGCATCCCCTTGAGCACCTGCTGAAAGAGCTGCCGCCAGCATGGTGTCACACATGGTAAAAAGATGAGAGTTGCTATAGCATGTAAGAGGAGGAATCGTATTCATTTAGCCCAGAGCTGGCCAGTTAACCATGAAAACATGTCCCATCCCCATCCTTTCAACATTTGGACAGGTCCACGAGCTGACGTTATTTCCTTTGTTATTTGTTTGACCACTTTTCTGCTGTCATCTGCTTGCAAACAGCAGCTCGAGTCATTTAATTTCCCACAAACTCCTCCTTCTTCTGCCAACAGATAATCTAATACCATCCAATGTTGAAATACCGCTTTCCTCATTTAAGTGGGTTGCTCAGCAAAAAGGTCAAGCGCTGTGGCTGGCTGGTTGGTAATTATTTCCGAGACAGCTTGTAACCTAATTATCTCCTTCAAATGATAAATGGGTTCCCAGGCATCTGGGATTAATTCCTTAGGTTTCCAAGGGGCTGGTCCATCGTGTTGGGTAACTTGTTCTGTTGGCCGTTCATCATTTCCCCGTTTTGGGGTGCTCCCTCCAGCCAGGGCTGCATCAGCTGACTGCTTTTCTCTAATTAAATCATCACAGATTTTGATTCCTAAGCGATTTCCCAGAACTTGTAGTAGCAAAAAGAACAACAGTCTACTAAATATACCATATCCCTGACCAGTTTGGAGGTAACCTGAGCTAAGCATGTTGGCCACAAATCCAATACTGTCCTTTCAAAGCCCGTGTTCCATTAGCAAAGGAACCTACCCATGGTCATCAATTGGTGGCTCAAAATACAGCAGGATTCCCGGGCCTAACGGTCCTCCAACAAGAGTTGCCCCACCATAAGGGTCCCAGCATTTGCATTTCCAAGCTCCCGCACAGGGTTCCCACCTACATTTACATCTGCAAGCTGCTTGGTTGGATTTGGAGCAGAACTCACTAAAAGGCTTTGAGTTCCAATCCGGTGTGGCCATTCCCACTGATAATCACAAACAACATGTCTTCTACTTGTGGAATTTTTGTGGGGACTGCTCAAAAACAGGTGGTCAAAAAAACCCCTTGTCCCTCCCCATTGCTTTACAGGCTTCCAAATATTTTTGGTAAGTGTGATAAGAACGCCTTACGCAGCTACTGTTAGTGAGCCGAACAGGTATTTGATTGCATTTGCCTTGATATTTGGAACAATTGGAAGGAGGGCAATTGGGGGTCCAAACCCAGTTGTTCAAGCCCAGAGGGAAAGTCAATTGACAATTGCCTTTTCCTACATAGACACGCCCTATCCTATTTAGGCAATAAGTGCCTGTTGGAGAAGAATGAAGTGGCCATGAACTTCCTTCTTTGGCCCCAAATCCCATCCCACTGTGGCCCTCACATTGACCCACCATTTAGGTTCAGCTGGGCTAGCCAACTATGGCCACTCTTCAGATCCTCCTGGCCCTCCACAGAGCCAGCAATTGCTAAGGTTAAAAACTTTTGCTACTTCTTCTCCTAAGGCTGCAAATTGATTCTCCCACTCCTGGCCTAAACTCAGCTGACCATATCAAAGTAGAATTAGTAAGGAAAATGTTTTAATAGTGTCATCTAATTAGCTAGTCTAATTTTCCCCTTGTCTTCTGCAGCACCTATGCCAATTGAAGACACAGAAACCACTTAACGTAACAAAATGGCCACAAGTATTAGCCCCCAAGTGAGTGGAGATTCTAGAGGAGGGATGCCTATACAGTCTATTTCAGCAGACGGTCTGAAGGTAGGACTGCGGGGCTTCTTCCGATGTCGAAGCACTGCCTACTGCTCCAGCCCACTCCTGCAGAGTGTCAGTCACGGCCTCCCGGCCTTCTCCTCCAGCTGAGATGTGCAAATCTCCGAGGCTTCAGAGACCTTGACCCGAGAGTGACGGGTTCACCTGTGTTCAGCTTACTTGACGGCTGTTTTCTGTCGTCAGTGACACTTGGAATGGGCCACGCCATTTCACCAGCACTGGCGCTTCTTTCTACTCCTTAATTAGGACTCAATCTCCTGGTTGGATGTTAAAAGCAGCAAAGTCCAAAGGCCGGGCTTGCGCCAGCTGAGTTTCCTGTTGAAGGGGTTTCACAAGAAGCAGGATCCTGGCCACAGATGGTTTTAAAAATGCATCACTTGCCTCTACCCCCCCCCACTGGGTGGAGACTTACCAGGGCAATTGCAAACAACGATTGAAAGGGAGATAACTGAATCTCTCTTCTGGGTTGGGCCCTCATTCTCACCAAAGCCAATGTCCAAAGCCCTACCCATGGCATCTTGGTTTCTATTACCAGCTTCAAAAGGTGTTTATTTCTCTCTTCATTGTTTTCTACCCGAGCCGAGCTCTGGGGGTGCCAGGGCCTATGGAGGTTCCATTGTGTTCCTAAAGAAGCCAAAACCCCTTGAAGGATCTTTCCTGCAAAATGAGTTCCCCTATCTGAATCTATTGCTTCTACAATGCTGTATCTTGGAATGATTTGTTCCAAAAATGCCTTAAGAACTGATCCTGTCATTACTGAAGTAGTTGGAAATACTTCTGGCCACCTTGCTAGCTGACATACGATTACCAGAAGATATTAAGCCTTGCCACTTGGGGCATCTCCGGAAAATCCACCTGGCATCTTTGGAAGGGCCATGCAGCCCAAGGCCTCCCTCCTCTAGCAAGTTACTTTGTAACTTGGCTGTTGGCTTTAGCACAGATCAAGCAACCTTCAACAGCTCCTTTTGCCAGTCTAAAAAGACCCCCAGCAACATACATCATGAGATAGGCTTCTGCCAATCCTCAGGAAGTGCAAGAACTCTCTTAATGGAGTTGCTTTAATATTGGTAGGGCCAAAGGTTCTGGTATCTCTTGTTTGCCATCCCTTGGAAACCAATTCTTGCCTTTTTTCTCTGCCACACGACTTTTAACTGTATGTCAAACTGCTGCGGTAGAAAAGACAGCTTCCTGGGCAGTGATGGAGTCACGGGGAGCAAAGGGGGCATCTTGGAGAGTTCTGGCAGAAGTGTGGCTTTCTGAGTTTCTTCATCCACCAAAAAGGAGACAGAGGAGTCCTGTAACATTCTTCAACTCCAGGGAGAGGCCATGGGGCTTTTGCCATGGAGTCTCTCAAATGATTGCGGGATGCAGCTCCCTTCTGATGCTAAGTTCCTGGCAACAGCACCCTCTGAGGTACTCGGGAATTACAGACTTCCGGAACTGCCTACTCTATGCCCCCCTCTAATATGCACTCCCCTTTTGGAATGGAAAAGGAAGAAAACCAAACTATTCCTAATGCTAGGAAGTCTTTGCTGCCTTGCTCTAGGTTCAGGAATTTAGCAGGGCCTTGGCTGAGCAACAGTCTCTGTTGATTAGTAACAGTTTCTAGAACGAATACTTTCTTCTGTTACTTCCCCCCCTGTAAATTCCTAGCCTTGTCTAAGGAGAGATTCACACGGTCTCTTTGTAAAGACACATCTATCTTACTCCTTTCACGCCCACACCTTCCTTGCGGTGGAACGGCTCTCCCCGGCACAGCACCTGGCACAAAACCCCCGTATACGCACACACACACCTGCACTTACCCTGCACTCCACTGCACACACACACACACACACACACACACCTCCCGCATACTAACACCCCCTCCACATCCCCACCATGCTACTTGCAGTGGCCCCGCCCCTGCCATCCCCACCGGCTGGCAGCACCCACTCCTCGCATGCTTCCCCATGCCTTGCATTTCCTTGCTGCCCCCTCTGTAGCCTTCCCTCAACCTGCCTTTTCTCCCCTGCCTTGCACTGACTTGCTCACCCATCCCCCACCTGACTTCCTTTCACATTCGTCTAGGTCTGGCCTCACCTTTCCTTTTCCTTCTAGGACCCTCATTGCCTTGCCTCGCCTCGCAAAGCCACCACTTGCCTTGCCTTGCCCTTGAACCCCTCCCTTGCCTTGCATGACCTTGCTCACCCCTCCCCCACCTGGAATTCAACACCCCTTTTCAATGACATTTCTGGGCCTTGCCCTGCCCTTTCTGCTCCTCCGAGGAATCTCAAAGCTCTCAAGCATCTCCGGTGTTTCAGGATCCCATGAGAGGAAGACCAGGGGAGGACGCATGTTGCCACACTCATCTCTGTGGGCAGCCTTTGTCTGGGAGCAATCCTTGCATGTCTTGAACCTTGGAGGGGCAATTCACATTTTGCCCTTGAGCTCGGGGACCAGAAAGAGAGTTCTTTTGCATACAAGGGAAAGCAGGTAGCTCAAGTCTTTTAGGTACAGAGGAGAGATGACCCACGCGGGATCAAGGCCACACAGAGCACTTGGTCCTGGCCACTTTTGTGTACCAGCAGTCCTTGAATGTACTTCTCACCTGCCTTGCCTGGCCTTGCCTTGGCAACACAACAGTTGCCTTGCCTTGCCCTGCTAGCCCTCTGGAGCCTTGCATTCCTTTGCACGGCCATGCCCAGCACATGACCTGCCTACTGTTTTCCTCCAGGGCCTTGGCTTGCTGAGCCCTTCCTGTTTCTGCCTGGCCTTCCCATCAGTGGCCCTTCCTTCCTACAGCCAGCCTTGCCTCTAACTTCTGGGCCTTCTCTTGCCTACCAGTCCATTTGCTTTCCCCTCACTGCTCTGGCCTTGCCTACCTCTCCCTTGACTTGCCCACAATTGCCTGCACTCGGTTTGCAGCGCCTTGCCTGCATGGAAGGCAAGGGAAAGAGTGGTAGGCCGGGCAAAGCAAAGCCAGCAAGTTGTAGGCAGTGCGAGGCAAGGCAGACGTAGGCAAAGGAAGCAGAGCAAGGGTAGCTTAAGAAGAACTAGACAAGGCAAGGCCAAGAGACTCGGAGTGCCTTTCCTTGGGAAGGCAAGGACATAGTGCCAGTGTTGCTGGAGCAGATGTTAAGGTACTGTGGGGAGGAATAGTCCAGCAAGACATTTCTCTTCTGGCCCCTGTGCGTGTAGGGGCAATTGTTGGACATATTCAATACTGGAGGCGGATCAGTCGCTGGATGTGTTGTATTTTGGAGGAGGGGATGCCGTTTCTTTGGAGATGGGCTTGTAGTTGCTCTCTTTGGCAAGGAAGGCAGGTTTGGATGTGCACATCAGGTACTCCTAGGGATTTTAAAGGCTTTTCCCAACAGGCAGAGCTCTCTCTGGGTTCGAGCTGTTGAGCTGTCAGTGGGAATGCAAAGGCCAAGCTCTTAAGCTATTTGTCCTGGTGCCTTCAGTGTGTGAGCAGTCCCTGGTGCCGTTGCCTTTGGATCCTGACTCTGGGAGAGGGAAGGCTTAGGATGGTACCTAGAGCTGAGAAGGAGAGTGCTGAGAACAGCGTGTGTGCTGCTAGTTTGAGGGGTGCAGGTGAAGTTGTAGGCAGCAAGATCTTCCTCAGCTGGCACTGTTTTGAGCCCTGTTTTTGCCAGATGGTTTCAAGTTGGTGGGCGGAATCTGCGAGAGGGAAAAGATTTGTTTGGGCCAAAGAGGTGTGGTGTAAAGAAGAGTGTGCTCTTGGAAGGGGAAGATGAGGGCAACCTTTTTGTCCTGACACCGTTGATTTGAGTGCAGGGCCGTTTGCAAGTTGCCTCTGTCTGCCCTTGGAGTGGTTTCGAGCTGGGCCAGGTGCTTGGCCTTCTTTTGCAAGTCTGCAGCGCCGTCGTGTGGTTATTTCCATGAGCGCTGACAGTGCCCGGCAAAAAGCTCTTGGCTGGCGCGGCCCCAGTCGTGTGGAAGCAGTTGGTGGAAGAGCTCCGCTGTGCATCCTGCCTCTTGGAGACATAAAAGGATGTAACCCTGCGCGTAGGGGGGAAGCAAGACGAATCTTTTCATTGTTGGCTGAGCAGTTTCTACGCGGCAAAAGTAAAGGCAGTTTCAGCACGGCCTCTTTCTTTCAGAACCTTTTCTGTGCCATCATGAACATGCTCAACATGCCACTCGCACCCGCTGAACTGCATCAAAGGCCCTGGAGATAGGCACTTTCCTTCAAGCTCTCTGTAGCATCCTACCCTCCACCTCTGGCGGATCCCAAAGCCCTTCCAAACATCCAGCAGCTGCACGCAGAGAACAAGTGCTAAAACAAGGCGTTGGCCTTCCTAGTCCTTTTAAAGTCTGTGAACTAGGCGAAACATTCCAGTGAGCAGCACTTTCCTTCGCAACTATATCTAGAGCATCATCACATTCTCTCCAAGTGGGTAAGTCCACCCTTGCAGCGCAGCGTTTGCAGCCACAGTTCGGACTGAGAGATAGGCCAGGTGAGAAAGCATTTCTTGACTATCCCTCTTCTCTGGAAGACTTGATACTCGCAGCGCGACCACGTCCACACACCTTCAGTGTGGCCAGGTTCAAGCAGCTAGAGCTCCCAGAGATGGGAGAGTCAGGAGAGAAGACGTTCCAAAAGTACCGTGTACTTACAGCAGCATTAAAACTGTGCACAGCAGTCTGCAGCACTGTAGACTGCGGCTTCTCCGACAGACGAGCCATCCCATTGTTGCCTCTCGCAGCCTCCTTGCTAGCTGCTCTCCTGAAGAAAAGAACTAGAAGAAAAAGCCAATGCTGGGCTGCACCTTCCCCTTGCCTTACGTAAAGCCACCTAAACTCCCCGCTGCACTCTCTACTTCCCCTCTCCTTGGAAGCGACCACTGTGTTTGCTGCATCTCGAAGCCTAAAGTTAAGCGCCAGTGGTTTTGGGGATGGTTGGAAGAGGGATAAGTAGTAGCACAAGGAAGTAGTTGTCGTTGAACTTCCTCCTTCTCAATGCTAACGTGAATTGGGCAGGCAGGCGAGTGCTAGCCACGCTCCTTTCTCAGTTTGTACGCTGCGGACACGAGTCCGGTGCTCTGCGCCTTCGTTCGGCCTCTTTAGTACCCATGTCGCTCTTTCATTCAGCCGGAGTCGAAGCGTCGTCTACTTCTCGCCCAGAGAGCACGGTGCCGGCAGCGAAATGTCCCCAGCCGACTGCTTCTGCCGACACACGCCTGGTCTATGCACTTTCCCTCGCAGCGACATACAGCAGCACTTTCGGTCTTTCTTGTCGTCCAAATGGAAAGGGAAAGATTCTCTGCTATGTCCCGCCCAGAGAACAGTTTTAGGTCAACCAGCACGCCCAGAGCTTGCCCTCGACGCGTGGAAACTTGTGTTTGCACCACATTCAAGTGGTAGCCGTCTTTCCTTTACAGGCTGCAGAACGCCGTCAGATCCCGGTGCTCTCTGCACCTGCCTTCTCAGTTCCAATACCGCCGCGCACAATACAGCTTTGCAGGAAGCAAACACGCGGATAGTCATGTCGCTCAGAAGAACGTGCCAGGACGAAAAGATGTTCTTCCTTTCTCCTCGTCGCCCATATTGTGGTGCTGTATTAAAAGCCTTGGCCAGCGAAAGGCTAATCCAGCAAGTGTTTCTCACCTGATGCATTTCGCTGAGGGAGAGCTGAGGAAAATCCTTGCACAGCACACTGCGGATGCGTGCAGTACACATGCTGAAGAGAGCCACAGCTAAAAGCAATCGCTGGGCTTCAGTTCTGTCCAGACGGCAGAAGGCGAAGAACGAAGCAGCTGGGCACCGCGTTAACGTACTCAGTGGACCGAATTTCAAATGTCCAGCCAAGAGCTGCTTCACAAGCAGATTCAGCTGAGAATGCTCTGGATGGTTCACAAAGTAAGGCGTAGCCGTTGCACTCTATCACACTATCAGGCCAGAAGAAGTTTCTTACACCTTCAATGCTGCAGAGTCCATGCAGCTGGAGCACACGCAGTAGGACGCGTCCAGATAGACGGCGTTCTTCAAGTACCCCCCTCCTCCAAGCAGCCTTGAAACTGAGCACAACACACTGCGGCTCGGGAGCTTCCTTCTCAGATAGACGTGCCGTCACGTTATTCACTCTCGCAGCTCCGTTGCCCACTAGCAGCAGGTGCTACCAAAGCAAAATGCTCCAGAAGTAAAAAGCACTGCTGAGCAAACCTTTTCCTTTGCCTCACGTAAAGCACTGTAAACTGTCCGCTGCACTCTTTATTTCCATTCTCCGCTGCATCTACCACTGTCATCTCTGCATCTCGAAGCATAAAGCTCGGCACAATTCTTCCCAGGGAAAGCTGGAAGAGAAATAGGTAGCAGCACAAGTAGCTGCAAGTGGAACTTTTGTTTTCAACTGCTAACGTGAATCCGCAAAGAAGCGAGCGGCAGCCACGCTTCTTCTTGCAGCCTGTGCGATGCGCACACCAGCTCGGTGCTCTGCGCCCTCATTCGTATGCTCTTCGTACCATGTCGCGCTTTTCATTCTGCCGGAGTCGAAGCGTCGTCTACTTCTCGCCCGGAGAGCACGGTGCCGGCAGCGAAATGCCCCAGCCGACTGCCCTTCCGAAACACACCAGGGCTATGCACTTTTCTCGCAGCGACATACAGCAGCACTTTCGGTCTTTTCTTGTCGTCCAAATGTAAAGGGAAAGATTCTCAGCAATGTCGGGCACAGAGAACAGTTTTAGGTCAACAAGCACGCCCAGAGCTTGCCCGCGACTCGTGGAAACTTGTGTTTGCACACATTCCAGTGGCAGCCCTCTTTCCTTTACAGCCTGCAGAGCGCCGTCAGATCGCGGTGCTCTCTGCACCTGCCTTCTCCCTTTCAAGTACCACTGCGCAGAATATAGCCTTGCAGGAAGCAATGACGCGGATAGTCGTCTCGCAGAGAAGAACGTGCAAAGACGAAAAGATGTTCTTCTTTGCTCCTCCTCGTCGCCCAGATTGTGGTGCTGTACTGAAAGCCATGGCCAGCGAAAGGCTAATCCAGCAAGTGTTTCTCACCTGATGCATTTCGCTGAGGGAGAGCTGAGGAAAATCCTCGCACAGCACACTGCGGATGCGTGCAGTACACATGCTGAAGAGCGGCAAAACGCAAAGCCATCGCTGGGCTTCAGTTCTGTCCAGACGGCAGAAGGCGAAGAACGAAGCAGCTGGGCACCGCGTTAACGTACTCAGTGGACCGAATTTCAAATGTCCAGCCAAGAGCTGCTTCACAAGCAGATTCAGCTGAGAATGCTCTGGATGGTTCACAAAGTAAGGCGCAGCCGTTGCACTCTATCACACTATCAGGCCAGAAGAAGTTTCTTACACCTTCAATGCTGCAGAGTCCATGCAGCTGGAGCACACGCAGTAGGACGCGTCCAGATAGACGGCGTTCTTCAAGTACCCCCCTCCTCCAAGCAGCCTTGAAACTGAGCACAACACACTGCGGCTCGGGAGCTTCCTTCTCAGATAGACGTGCCGTCAAGTTATTCACTCTCGCAGCTCCGTTGCCCACTAGCAGCAGGTGCTACCAAAGCAAAATGCTCCAGAAGTAAAAAGCACTGCTGAGCAAACCTTTTCCTTTGCCTCACGTAAAGCACTGTAAACTGTCCGCTGCACTCTTTATTTCCATTCTCCGCTGCATCTACCACTGTCATCTCTGCATCTCGAAGCATAAAGCTCGGCACAATTCTTCCCAGGGAAAGCTGGAAGAGAAATAGGTAGCAGCACAAGTAGCTGCAAGTGGAACTTTTGTTTTCAACTGCTAACGTGAATCCGCAAAGAAGCGAGCGGCAGCCACGCTTCTTCTTGCAGCCTGTGCGATGCGCACACCAGCTCGGTGCTCTGCGCCCTCATTCGTATGCTCTTCGTACCATGTCGCGCTTTTCATTCTGCCGGAGTCGAAGCGTCGTCTACTTCTCGCCCGGAGAGCACGGTGCCGGCAGCGAAATGCCCCAGCCGACTGCCCTTCCGAAACACACCAGGGCTATGCACTTTTCTCGCAGCGACATACAGCAGCACTTTCGGTCTTTTCTTGTCGTCCAAATGTAAAGGGAAAGATTCTCAGCAATGTCGGGCACAGAGAACAGTTTTAGGTCAACAAGCACGCCCAGAGCTTGCCCGCGACTCGTGGAAACTTGTGTTTGCACACATTCCAGTGGCAGCCCTCTTTCCTTTACAGCCTGCAGAGCGCCGTCAGATCGCGGTGCTCTCTGCACCTGCCTTCTCCCTTTCAAGTACCACTGCGCAGAATATAGCCTTGCAGGAAGCAATGACGCGGATAGTCGTCTCGCAGAGAAGAACGTGCAAAGACGAAAAGATGTTCTTCTTTGCTCCTCCTCGTCGCCCAGATTGTGGTGCTGTACTGAAAGCCATGGCCAGCGAAAGGCTAATCCAGCAAGTGTTTCTCACCTGATGCATTTCGCTGAGGGAGAGCTGAGGAAAATCCTTGCACAGCACACTGCGGATGCGTGCAGTACACATGCTGAAGAGCGGCAAAACGCAAAGCCATCGCTGGGCTTCAGTTCTGTCCAGACGGCAGAAGGCGAAGAACGAAGCAGCTGGGCACCGCGTTAACGTACTCAGTGGACCGAATTTCAAATGTCCAGCCAAAAGCTGCTTCATAAGCAGATTCAGCTGAGAATGCTCTGGCTGCTTCACAAAGTAAGGCGCAGCCGTTTCCATTCATCACACTACCTGGCCAGAAGCAGTATCCTACACCTTCAATGCTGCAGCGTCCATGCAGCTGGAGCACACGCAGTAGGACGCGTCGAGATAGAAGGCGGTCTTCAAGTACCCCCTTCTCCAAGCAGCCTTGAAACTGAGCACAACACACTGCGGCTCGGGAGCTTCCTTCTCAGATAGACGTGCCGTCACGTTATTCACTCTCGCAGCACAATTCTTCCCAGGGAAAGCTGGAAGAGAAATAGGTAGCAGCACAAGTAGCTGCAAGTGGAACTTTTGTTTTCAACTGCTAACGTGAATCCGCAAAGAAGCGAGCGGCAGCCACGCTTCTTCTTGCAGCCTGTGCGATGCGCACACCAGCTCGGTGCTCTGCGCCCTCATTCGTATGCTCTTCGTACCATGTCGCGCTTTTCATTCTACCGGAGTCGAAGCGTCGTCTACTTCTCGCCTGAGAGCACGGTGCCGGCAGAGAAACGCTCCGGGCTTCTGCCTCTGCCGAAACACGCCTGGGCTATCCCTCTCAGCGTTAAGTAGCACAAAATGCTGTCTGCGTTGTGGTCTTAATCTTAAGGGAAAGATTCTCGGCTTCGGCTAGCACAGAGAACTTTGCTGGGACAATACATGTGTTTTATTATCCTTTCTCGCAAGAAGACTATGGTGCTTCTTTGGAACTGTTGGCCAGTGTAAGGCTAATCCAGCAAGTGCTTCTCTCCTGACACATTTCTCTGAGCGAGAGCTTCGGCGGACAGTTGGGCTCTGCGAAGCAGAAAGTCTGTGCTTGCACGTAGCGCTGAGGAGAATCTGTGCACAGCGCGCTCTGGATGCGTGCAGTACACACACTAAAGAGAGCCAAAGCTCAATGTCTCAGTTCTGTCCAGCGCCGGAAATTGAGAAGAACGCAGCCCCAGAGCTCTGGGCTGGAGTGTGCGATGGTTATGAGCTGTGCCGCTCTTCTGCGTGTCTACTGCACGCATCCATAGTGTACAGTGCAAGGATTTTCCTCAGCTCTCGCTCAGCGAAATGCATTAGAAGGGAAGCACATGCTAGATTAGCCATTCGTTAGCCCACGCTTTCAGTAGAGCACCACAATCTGGGCGACGAGGAAAAGCAAAGAAGAACATCTTTTCGTCTTTGCACGATCTTCTCTGCGAGACATCTCTCCACGTCTTTGCTTCCTGCAAGGCTGTAAGGTGCGCGGTGGTACTTGGAAGGGAGAAGGCAGGTGCAGAGAGCACCGCGATCTGACGGCGCTCTGCAGGCTGTAAAGGAAAGAAAGCTACCACTTGAATATGGTGCAAATACCAATTTCCACGCGTCGCGGGTAAGCTCCGGGTAAGCTTGGTGACCTAAAACTGGGCGCTGAGTGAGACGTAACCGAGAATCTTTCCCTTTGCATTCCGGCTCCAACGCAAACAGAATGTGATGCTACTTAGCGCTGCGAAGGAAAGTGCATAGCCCTGGTGTGTTTGGGAAGAATCAGCAGCCTGGAGCGTTTTTCTGGAGCCTTTCTCCGCTGGCACCGTGCTCTCTGGGCGAGAAGTAGACGACGCTTCGACTCCGGCAGAATGAAAGCGTGACATGGTACGAAGAGCATTAAAGAATGAGGGCAGAGCACCGAGCTGGTGTGTGCATCGCACAGGCTGCAAGAGGAAGATTGGCTGTCACTCGCTTGTTTCCGGATTCACGTTAGCGTTTTAAAACAGAAAGTTCCACTTGCAGCTACTTGTGCTGCTGCCTATTTCTCTTCCAGCGTTCCCTGGGAGGAATTGTGCCGAGCTTTATGCTTCGAGATGCAGAGATAACAGTGGTAGATGCGGCGGAGAATGGAAATACAGAGCACAGCGGACAGTTTATGGTGCTTTACGTGAGGCAAGGGAAAGTGCAGCCCGGCAGTGCTTTTTACTTCTGGAGCATTTTGCTTTGGTAGCAGCTGCTGCAAGTGGGCAACGGAGCTGCGAGAGTGAATAACGTGACGGCACGTCTATCTGAGAAGGAAGCTCCCGAGCCGCAGTGTGTTGTGCTCAGTTTCAAGGCTGCTTGGAGGAGGGGGGTACTTGAAGAACGCCGTCTATCTGGACGCGTCCTACTGCGTGTGCTCCAGCTGCATGGACGCTGCAGCATTGAAGGTGTAGGATACTGCTTCTGGCCAGGTAGTGTGATGAATGGAAACGGCTGCGCCTTACTTTGTGAAGCAGCCAGAGCATTCTCAGCTGAATCTGCTTATGAAGCAGCTTTTGGCTGGACATTTGAAATTCGGTCCACTGAGTACGTTAACGCGGTGCCCAGTTGCTTCGTTCTTTGCCTTCTGCGGTCTGGACAAAACTGAAGCCCAGCGATGGCTTTGCGTTTTGGCGCTCTTCAGCGCGAACACTGCACGCATCCACAGTGTGCTGTGCACGGATTTTCCTCAGCTCGACGTACAATCATTTTCTTGCTGTTTCCAGAGTCTAAACTCTTCGTGAAACTCTCGCTCAGCGAGATGCGTCAGGAATGAGGCACTTGCTGGATGAGCTTTTCGCTAGCCAAGACTTTCAATACAGCACCACAATTCAGGCAAGAAGCAGGAGAAAGGAAGATCATCCTTTCGTCCTTCCACGTTCTTCTCTGCGAGATGACTACCCGTGTCTTTGCTTCCTGCAAGGCTGTAAGAGGCGCGGTAGTACTTAGAACTGAGAAGGCAGGTGCAGAGAGCACGGCGGTCTGACGGTGCTCTGCAGGCTGTAAAGGAAAGACGGCAGCCACTTG
>NW_027184026.1:0-24175 GCF_041296385.1 Aphelocoma coerulescens | reverse complement strand
ATTTTTGGGTCCTTTTTTGACCATTTTTGGGTCCTTTTTTGAGGTTTTTTTTGGCTCTTTTTTCTACAATTTTTGAGCTCCTTTTTGACCCATTTTTGGCTCCTTTTCCTACATTTTTTAGGCTCCTTTTTGAGGTTTTTTTGGGTTCTTTTTTCTACACTTTTTTGGCTCCTTTTTGACCATTTTTGGGCTCTTTTTTCTGCAATTTTTAGGCCCCTTTTGGGCCATTTTTAGGCTCCTTTTCCTACATTTTTTAGGGTCCTTTTAGGCTCCTTTTTGACAATTTTTGGACTCTTTTTTTATACAATTTTTAGGATCCTTTTTGACCCTTTTTTGGCTCCTTTTCACCCTTTTTGGGCTCCTTTTCCTACACTTTTTGGGCTCCTTTTTAAGCTCCTTTTTAACCCTTTTAAAACTCTTTTTTTGACCCTTTTTAAACTCTTTTTTGACCCTTTTTGGGCTCCTTTTTGACCCTTTTTAAGCTCCTTTTTGGCCCTTTTTAGGCTCCTTTTTGACCCTTTTTAAACTCTTTTTTTGACCCTTTTTAAACTCTTTTTTTGACCCTTTTTAGGTTCCTTTTTGACCCTTTTTTGACTCCTTTTCCTACAATTTTTTGGCTCCTTTTTAGGCTCCTTTTCGCCTTTTTTAAGCTCCTTTTGGACCCTTTTTAGGCTCCTTTTTGGGCCCCTTTTAAGCTCCTTTTTGACCCTTTTTGGGCTCCTTTTCCTACACTTTTTTGGGCTCCTTTTTAACCCTTTTTGGGCTCCTTTTTGACCCTTTTTGGCTCCTTTTTGGACTCTTTTTTGGCTCCTTTTTAACTCTTTTAAAACTCTTTTTTGACCCTTTTTAAGCTCCTTTTTAAGCTCCTTGTCCTACACTTTTTGGGCTCCTTTTAAGCTCCTTTTTAAACTTTTTTTGACCCTTTTTAAACTCTTTTTTGTACCTTTTTTAAGCTCCTTTATGACCCTTTTTTGGCTCCTTTTTAACTCTTTTAAAACTCTTTTTTGACTCTTTTTAGGCTCCTTTTCTTACAATTTTTTGGCTCCTTTTTGACCCTTTTTTGGCTCCTTTTTGGGCTCTTTTTTAACCCTTTTTGGCTCCTTTTTGACCCTTTTTTGGCTCCTTTTTGGGCTCTTTTTTAACCCTTTTTTGGCTCCTTTTTGGGCTCTTTTTTAACTCTTTTTTGGCTCCTTTTTAACCCTTTTTTTGGCTCCTTTTTGGGCTCTTTTTTAACCCTTTTTTGGCTCCTTTTTGGGCTCCTTTTTAACCCTTTTTAAACTCTTTTTTGACCCTTTTTAGGCTCCTTTTCCTACAATTTTTTGGCTCCTTTTTGACCCTTTTTTGGCTCCTTTTTGGGCTCTTTTTTAATCTTTTTTTTGGCTCCTTTTTGACCCTTTTTTGGCTCCTTTTTGACCTTTTTTTGGCTCCTTTTTGGCTCTTTTTTAACCCTTTTTTGGCTCCTTTTTGACCCTTTTTTGGCTCCTTTTTGGGCTCTTTTTTAACCCTTTTTTGGCTCCTTTTTGGGCTCTTTTTTAACCCTTTTTTGGCTCCTTTTTGGGCTCCTTTTTAACCCTTTTTAAACTCTTTTTTGACCCTTTTTAGGCTCCTTTTCCTACAATTTTTTGGCTCCTTTTTGACCCTTTTTTGGCTCCTTTTTGGGCTCTTTTTAAATCTTTTTTGGGCTCCTTTTTGACCCTTTTTTGGCTCCTTTTTGACCCTTTTTTGGCTCCTTTTCGGGCTCTTTTTTAACCCTTTTTTGGCTCCTTTTCGGGCTCGGGCTCCTTTTAACCCTTTCTAAACCCCTTTTTCACCCTTTTTTTTACTCCTTTTCACCTTTTTTACTCCCCTTTCACCCCTTCTTTCCTCCCTTTCACCCTTCCCCTCCCCCCCTCCCCAAACCCCTTCTCCCCCCCCTTTTCCCCACCCCCCTTTTTTTTTTTTCCCCATTCCCCCCCCCCATCCCCCCCCCCACCTCAAACCCGCCCCGCCCCCACCCCCACGATGACGATGACGACAACGCCGAGTCCTCCGGGGGGGTCCTCCGGGCCGCCAGGGGGCGCTGCTGCGGGGGCGGGGCGAGACGAAGGCCGCGCCCCGGGCGTGGCGGGCGAGCCAAGGGGCGAAGGCGGCGACCTCGGTGTAGACCCCCGGGCGCTGCGGGACCCCGCACCCCTCCCCCCACGAGACGATGCCGACCAGCACCCAACGGCCCGAGGGGGCCGGACACACCAGGGGACCCCGGAGTCGCCCTGCGGGGAAACTGGGAGGGTACTGGGAGGGGATTGGGGGGGGATTGGGGGGGGATTTGGGGGGATTGGGGGGGCCTGGAGGTACTGGGAGGGGGACTGGGAGGGGTTTGGGGGGGGCTGGGGGGTATTGGGGGGTATTGGGGGGGGATTGGGGGTACTGGGAGGGACTGGGAGGGGTATTGGGGGGGACTGGGAGGGTATTGGGGGGGTATTGGGGGGGTATTGGGGGGTCTGGGGGTACTGGGAGGGACTGGGAGGGGTATTGGGGGGTATTGGGGGCGTATTGGGGGGGACTGGGGTGGGGGGTATTGGGGGGGGTCTGGGGGGTACTGGGAGGGACTGGGGAGGGGTATTGGGGGGTATTGGGGGCGTATTGGGGGGGACTGGGAGGGTATTGGGGGGGTATTGGGGGGGTCTGGGGGTACTGGAGGGGGACTGGGAGGGGTTTGGGGGGGACTGGGGGGGTATTGGGGGGGGACTGGGGGTACTGGGAGGGACTGGGAGGGGTATTGGGGGGTATTGGGGGGGATTGGGGGGGTATTGGGAGGGGGACCGGAGAGACTGGGGGGTATTGGGAGGGTCTGGGGGGGTCTGGGGGGTACTGGGAGGGTGAAGGGGACACTGGGAGGGTACTGGGAGGGACTGGGAGGGTACTGGCGGGGGTACTGGGGGGGTATTGGGGGGGACTGGGGGGTATTGGGAGGGTATTGGGATGGTCAAGGGGATACTGGGAGGGTACTGGGAGGGACTGGGAGGGTACTGGGAGGGGGACTGGGGGGGTATTGGGAGGGACTGGGGGGTACTGGGAGGGTCTGGGGGGGCACTGGGGACACCGTACAGGTGTCCCTGCCCCCCCCCGGCTCCCCGGCACTGACCATGACCCCACTGACCCATAACTGACCCCACACCTGCCCCATACCTGCCCCACACCTGCCCCATAACTGACCCCACACCTGCCCCACACCTGCCCCACACCTGCCCCATAACTGCCCCATAACTGCCCCATACCTGCCCCACACCTGCCCCATACCTGCCCCACACCTGCCCCATAACTGACCCATAACTGACCCCACACCTGCCCCATAACTGCCCCATACCTGCCCCACACCTGCCCCACACCTGCCCCATAACTGACCCCATACCTGCCCCACACCTGCCCCATAACTGACCCCATACCTGCCCCATAACTGACCCCATACCTGCCCCATACCTGCCCCATAACTGACCCCATACCTGCCCCATAACTGACCCCATACCTGCCCCACACCTGCCCCATAACTGACCCCATACCTGCCCCATAACTGACCCCATACCTGCCCCATACCTGCCCCATAACTGACCCCATACCTGCCCCATAACTGACCCCATACCTGCCCCATACCTGCCCCATAACTGACCCCATACCTGCCCCATAACTGACCCCATACCTGCCCCATACCTGCCCCATAACTGACCCCATACCTGCCCCATAACTGACCCCATACCTGCCCCACACCTGCCCTATAACCGACCCCACACCTGCCCCACACCTGCCCCATAACTGACCCCATACCTGCCCCACACCTGCCCCATAACTGACCCCACAACTGACCCCATACCTGCCCCATACCTGACAGGTGTCCCTGCCCCATAACTGACCCCATAACTGACCCATAACTGACCCATACCTGCCCCACACCTGCCCCATAACTGCCCCATACCTGCCCCATAACTGACCCCATACCTGACCCCATAACTGACCCCATACCTGCCCCATACCTGCCCCATAACTGCCCCACACCTGCCCCATACCTGCCCCATAACTGACCCATACCTGCCCCACACCTGCCCCATAACTGCCCCATAACTGACCCCATAACTGCCCCACACCTGCCCCACACCTGCCCCACACCTGCCTCACACCTGCCCCACACCTGCCCCATACCTGCCCCACACCTGCCCCACACCTGCCCCATACCTTACACGTGTCCCTGCCCCCCTCCGGTAGCCCGGCGCACACCATGTCCCACTGCCCCACACCTGCCCCACACCTGCCCCACACCTGCCCCATAACTGACCCCACACCTGCCCCATACCTGCCCCATAACTGAACTGACAGGTGTCCCTGCCCCATAACTGACCCCATAACTGACCCCATACCTGCCCCATACCTGCCCCATACCTGCCCCATACCTGCCCCATACCTGACCCCATACCTGCCCCATACCTGCCCCACACCTGCCCCATACCTGCCCCATACCTGCCCCATAACTGCCCCATAACTGACCCCATAACTGACCCCATACCTGCCCCATACCTGCCCCATACCTGCCCCATACCTGACCCCATACCTGCCCCATACCTGCCCCATACCTGCCCCATAACTGACCCCATACCTGCCCCATACCTGCCCCACACCTGCCCCATACCTGCCCCATAACTGACCCCACACCTGCCCCACACCTGCCCCACACCTGCCCCATACCTTACACGTGTCCCTGCCCCCCTCCGGTAGCCCGGCGCACACCATGTCCCACTGCCCCATAACTGCCCCATACCTGCCCCACACCTGCCCCATAACTGACCCCATACCTGCCCCATAACTGACCCCATAACTGCCCCACACCTGCCCCACACCTGCCCCATAACTGACCTGACAGGTGTCCTTTCCCCCCTCCGGTAGCCCGGCGCACACCATGTCCCACTGCCCCACACCTGCCCCACACCTGCCCCATAACTGACCTGGCAGGTGTCCTTTCCCCCCTCCGGTAGCCCGGCGCACACCATGTCCCACTGCCCCACACCTGCCCCACACCTGCCCCACACCTGCCCCATAACTGACCTGACAGGTGTCCTTTCCCCCCTCCGGTAGCCCGGCGCACACCATGTCCCACTGCCCCACACCTGCCCCACACCTGCCCCACACCTGCCCCATAACTGACCCCACACCTGCCCCACACCTGCCCCACACCTGCCCCATACCTGCCCCATACCTGACCCCATAACTGCCCCATACCTGCCCCATTCCTGACAGGTGTCCCTGCCCCACACCTGCCCCACACCTGCCCCACACCTGCCCCATAACTGACCTGGCAGGTGTCCCTGCCCCCCTCCGGTAGCCCGGCGCACACCATGTCCCACTGCCCCATACCTGCCCCACACCTGCCCCACACCTGCCCCATAACTGACCCCATACCTGACAGGTGTCCTTTCCCCCCTCCGGTAGCCCGGCGCACACCATGTCGTCGCGGATGCGCCGCGGGGGCAGCGCCGGGCCCAGGTCGGTGCCGTAGAGGCGGCGGCAGAGCCCCGGCGGCAGCAGCGGCACCTCCAGCTGGCGCAGGCGGCGCGGGGCGGGCAGCGCCTCTGCGGGGGGCACGGGGGGCTAGTGGTGGCCACCGGGGGCTACTGGTGGCCACTGGTGGTCACAGTGCCCCTACTGACTGCTGCTGGTCACTGCTGGCCATCACTGACCACACTGACCCCACTGACAGCGTGGCGCGGGCAGCGCCTCTGCGGGGGGCACGAGGGGGGCTAGTGGTGGCCACCAGGGGCTAGTGGTGGCCACTGGTGGTCACAGTGACCCTACTGACTGCTGCTGGTCACTGCTGGCCATCACTGACCACACTGACCCCACTGACTGCGCGGCGCGGGCAGAGCCTCTGCAGGGGGCACACCGGGCTAGTGGTGGCCACTGGTGGCTACTGACCATCACTGACCCTACTGACTGCTGCTGGTCACTGCTGGCCACTGCTGGCCATCACTGACCCCACTGACTGCGCGGGGCGGGCAGCGCCTCTGCGGGGGCATGCACGGGGACTAGTGGTGGCCACCGGGGGCTAGTGGTGGCCACTGACCATCAGTGACTGCTGCTGGTCACTGCTGGCCACTGCTGGCCATCACTGACCCCACTGACAGCGCAGCGCAGGCAGCGCCTCTGCAGGGGGGCACGGGGGGGGCTAGTGGTGGCTACTGGTGGCCACAGTGACCCTACTGACTGCTGCTGGTCACTGCTGGCCACTGCTGGCCATCACTGACCGCACCGACCCCACTGGCAGCACGGCGCGGGCAGCGCCTCTGCGGGACACACACACACTGGGGCTACTGGTGGCCACTGGTGGCCACTGACCATCACTGACCACTGCTGGGTCCCAGTCCCCCCCAGTTGCCCCCAGCTGGGTCCCAGTGACCTCCCAGTGATCCCATTGCCCCCAGTTGGGTCCCATTGGCCCCCAGTCCCTCCCAGTTGCCCCCCAGTCCCCCCAGTTGCCCCCATTGACCTCCCAGTGATCCCATTGGCCCCCAGTTGGGTTCCATTGGCCCCAGTTGCCCCAGTCCCCCCCCAGTTGCCCCAGTTGGGTCCCAGTTGCCCCCATTGACCTCCCACTGATCCCGTTGGCCCAGTTGGGTCCCATTTGCCCCAGCTGCCCCCAGTCCCTCCCATTTGCCCCCAGTCGCCCCCCAGTAGCCCCCCGCGCTCACCTCCTGGCCCCACGTCCCCCCAGTTGCCCCCATTGACCTCCCACTGATCCCATTGCCCCAGTTGGGTTCCAGTTGCCCCAGTTGGGTTCCAGTTGCCCCAGTTGGGTCCCAGTTGCCCCCATTGACCTCCCACTGATCCCATTGCTCCAGTTGGGTCCCATTTGCCCCAGTTGCCCCCACTTGCCCCCAGTTGCCCCAGTCCCCCCCAGTTGCCCCCAGTTGGGTCCCAGTTGCCCCCATTGACCTCCCACTGATCCAGTTGCCCCCCAGTTGCCCCAGTTGCCCCCCAGTTGGATCCCGGTTGTCCCAGTTGCCCCCAGTTGCCCCAGTCCCCCCCCAGTTGCCCCCAGTTGGGTCCCAGTTGCCCCCAGTGACCTCCCACTGATCCCATTGGCCCCCAGTTGCCCCAGTTGGGTCCCATTTGCCCCAGTTACCCCAGTCGCCCCCCAGTTGCCCCAGTCGCCCCCCAGTAGCCCCCCGCACTCACCTCCTGGCCCCACGTCCCCCCAGCTGGTGCTGACCCCCAGTCGCCCCCAGTTGGGTCCCAGTTGCCCCCAGTGACCTCCCACTGATCCCATTGCCCCAGTTGGGTCCCATTGCCCCAGTTGGGTCCCATTTGCCCCAGTCCCTCCCAGTTGCCCCCAGTCCCCCCCCAGTAGCCCCCCGCGCTCACCTCCTGGCCCCACGTCCCCCCAGTTGCCCCCATTGACCTCCCACTGATCCCATTGGCCCCAGTTGGGTCCCAGTTGCCCCAGTTGCCCCAGTTGGGTCCCATTTGCCCCAGTCCCTCCCAGTCGCCCCCAGTTGGGTCCCATTTGCCCCAGTTGCCCCCAGTCCCCCCCCCCAGTAGCCCCCCGCACTCACCTCCTGGCCCCACGTCCCCCCAGCTGGTGCTGACCCCCAGTCACCCCCAGTTGGGTCCCAGTTGCCCCCAGTGACCTCCCACTGATCCCATTGCCCCAGTTGGGTCCCATTTGCCCCAGTCCCTCCCAGTTGCCCCCAGTCCCCCCCCCAGTAGCCCCCCGCGCTCACCTCCTGGCCCCACGTCCCCCCAGTTGCCCCAGTTGGGTCCCATTTGCCCCAGTCCCTCCCAGTTGCCCCCAGTCCCCCCCCAGTAGCCCCCCGCGCTCACCTCCGGGCCCCACGTCCCCCCAGTTGCCCCCAGTTGGGTCCCAGTTGCCCCCATTGACCTCCCACTGATCCCATTGCCCCAGTTGCCCCAGTTGGGTCCCATTTGCCCCAGTTGCCCCAGTCCCCCCCCAGTTGCCCCCAGTTGCCCCCAGTTGGGTCCCAGTTGCCCCCATTGACCTCCCACTGATCCCATTGCTCCAGTTGGGTCCCATTTGCCCCATTTGCCCCAGCTGCCCCCAGTCGCCCCCCATTTGCCCCAGTTGCCCCAGTCCCCCCCAGTTGCCCCCAGTTGGGTCCCAGTTGCCCCCATTGACCTCCCACTGATCCAGTTGCCCCCCAGTTGCCCCAGTTGCCCCCCAGTTGGATCCCGGTTGTCCCAGTTGCCCCCAGTTGCCCCAGTCCCCCCCCAGTTGCCCCCAGTTGGGTCCCAGTTGCCCCCAGTGACCTCCCACTGATCCCATTGGCCCCCAGTTGCCCCAGTTGGGTCCCATTTGCCCCAGTTACCCCAGTCGCCCCCCAGTTGCCCCAGTCGCCCCCCAGTAGCCCCCCGCACTCACCTCCTGGCCCCACGTCCCCCCAGCTGGTGCTGACCCCCAGTCACCCCCAGTTGGGTCCCAGTTGCCCCCAGTGACCTCCCACTGATCCCATTGCCCCAGTTGGGTCCCATTGCCCCAGTTGGGTCCCATTTGCCCCAGTCCCTCCCAGTTGCCCCCAGTCCCCCCCCAGTAGCCCCCCGCGCTCACCTCCTGGCCCCACGTCCCCCCAGTTGCCCCCATTGACCTCCCACTGATCCCATTGGCCCCAGTTGGGTCCCAGTTGCCCCAGTTGCCCCAGTTGGGTCCCATTTGCCCCAGTCCCTCCCAGTCGCCCCCAGTTGGGTCCCATTTGCCCCAGTTGCCCCCAGTCCCCCCCCCCAGTAGCCCCCCGCACTCACCTCCTGGCCCCACGTCCCCCCAGCCGGTGCTGACCCCCAGTTGCCCCCAGTTGGGTCCCAGTTGCCCCCAGTGACCTCCCACTGATCCCATTGCTCCAGTTGGGTCCCATTTGCCCCAGTCCCTCCCAGTTGCCCCCAGTCGCCCCCCAGTAGCCCCCCGCGCTCACCTCCTGGCCCCACGTCGCCCCAGTTGCCCCCAGTGACCTCCCACTGATCCCATTGCTCCAGTTGGGTCCCATTTGCCCCATTTGCCCCAGCTGCCCCCAGTCGCCCCCCAGTTGCCCCCAGTTGCCCCCAGTCGCCCCCCAGTAGCCCCCCGCGCTCACCTCCCGGCCCCACGTCGCCCCAGCCGGTGCTGACGCAGCGCGTGCCCGCCGGGAAGCGCAGGTCGCCCGCGGGGAGGCAAACGGGCCCCAGGGCGGGCCCGTAGCGCACGGGCCGGGCCAGCCGGGCCAGCGCCAGGTCGCCGCTGGTGGCCTCGCCCGCGTAGGCCGGGTGGGGGAGGAGCTGGGCCAGCGGCACGGCCACGCCCGCCCCTCCCCCCGCCGCCGGCCCCTCCCCCAGCTCCCGAGCGCCGAGCAGCACCGAGAACAGGCGGGGGTCGCGGCTCCTGGGGGGCACCGGGGGGGACCGGTTGGCACCAGTTTGGGCCAGTTGGGGACCAGTTTGGGCCAGTTGGGACCAGTTTGGGACCAGTTTGGAGCAGTTTGGGACCAGTTGGGACCAGTTTGGGAGCAGTTGGGAGCAGTTTGGAGCAGTTTGGAGCAGTTTGGGACCAGTTTGGGCCAGTTGGGACCAGTTTGGACCAGTTTGGGAGCCCAGTTTGAGCCCAGTTTGGGAGCCCAGGAAGCCCGGTTTGGGAGCCCAGTTTGGGACCAGTTTGGGACCAGTTTGGGCTCCCAGTTTGGGACCAGTTTGAGCCCAGTTTGGGCTCCCAGCAAGCCCAGTTTGGGACCAGTTTGGGCTCCCAGTTTGAGCCCAGTTTGGGACCAGTTTGGGCTCCCAGCAAGCCCAGTTTGGGACCAGTTTGGGAGCCCAATTTGGGCTCCCAGTACCCCCAGTTTGGGCTCCCAGTCTGGGCTCCCAGTACACCCAGTCTGGGCTCCCAGTACACCCAGTTCGTGCTCCCAGTACACCCAGTTTGGCCCCGCAGGCCGGGTGGGGGAGGAGCTGGGCCAGCGGCACGGCCACGCCCACCCCTCCCCCCGCCGCCGGCCCCTCCCCCAGCTCCCGAGCGCCGAGCAGCACCGAGAACAGGCGGGGGTCGCGGCTCCTGGGGGGCACCGGGGGGGACCGGTTGGGACCAGTTTGGGACCAGTTGGGACCAGTTGGGAGCAGTTTGGGAGCAGTTTGGACCAGTTTGGGACCAGTTTGGACCAGTTTGGACCAGTTTGGGCTGGTTTGGGACCAGTTTGGGCCAGTTTGGGGTCAGTTTGGGCCAGTTGGGACCAGTTTGGGACCAGTTTGGGACCAGTTTGGGCCAGTTTGGACCAGTTTGGGACCAGTTTGGGCCAGTTGAGCCCAGTTTGGGACCAGTTTGGGAGCCCAGTTTGAGCCCAGTTTGGGAGCCCAGGAAGCCCAGTTTGGGAGCCCAGTTTGGGACCAGTTTGGGACCAGTTTGGGCTCCCAGCAAGCCCAGTTTGGGACCAGTTTGGGAGCCCAATTTGGGCTCCCAGTTTGGGATCCCAGTTTGGGACCAGTTTGGGAGCCCAGTTAGAGCCCAGTTTGGGCTCCCAGGAAGCCCAGTTTGGGATCCCAGTTTGGGACCAGTTTGGGAGCCCAATTTGGGCTCCCAGTACACCCAGTTTGGGACCAGTTTGGGAGCCCAGTTAGAGCCCAGTTTGGGCTCCCAGGAAGCCCAGTTTGGGAGCCCAGTTTGGGACCAGTTTGGGCCCAGTTTGGACTCCCAGGAAGCCCAGTTTGGGATCCCAGTCTGGGGCCAGTTTGAGCTCAGTTTGGGAGCCCAGTTTGTGCTCCCAGTACACCCAGTTTGGGCTCCCAGTCTGTGCTCCCAGTACACCCAGTCTGGGCTCCCAGTACACCCAGTTCGGGCTCCCAGTACACCCAGTTTGGCCCCGCAGGCCGGGTGGGGGAGGAGCTGGGCCAGCGGCACGGCCACGCCCGCCCCTCCCCCCGCCGCCGGCCCCTCCCCCAGCTCCCGAGCGCCGAGCAGCACCGAGAACAGGCGGGGGTCGCGGCTCCTGGGGGGCACCGGGGGGGACCGGTTGGGACCAGTTTGGGACCAGTTGGGACCAGTTGGGAGCAGTTTGGGACCAGTTTGGAGCAGTTTGGGACCAGTTTGGGCCGGTTTGGGGTCAGTTTGGGCCAGTTGGGACCAGTTTGGAGCAGTTTGGGACCAGTTGGGACCAGTTTGGGACCAGTTTGGAGCAGTTTGGGACCAGTTTGGGCCGGTTTGGGGTCAGTTTGGGCCAGTTGGGACCAGTTTGGAGCAGTTTGGAGCAGTTTGGGACCAGTTTGGGACCAGTTGGGAGCAGTTTGGGGCAGTTTGGGACCAGTTTGGAGCAGTTTGGACCAGTTTGGGACCAGTTTGGGCTGGTTTGGGGTCAGTTTGGGCCAGTTGGGTCCAGTTTGGGACCAGTTTGGGCTCCCAGGAAGCCCAGTTTGGGAGCCCAGTTTGGGAGCCCAGTTTGGGACCAGCTTGGGAGCCCAGTTTGAGCCCAGTTTGGGAGCCCAGGAAGCCCAGTTTGGGACCAGTTTGGGCTCCCAGTTTGAGCCCAGTTTGAGCCCAGTTTGGGCTCCCAGCAAGCCCAGTTTGGGACCAGTTTGGGCTCCCAGTTTGAGCCCAGTTTGAGCCCAGTTTGGGCTCCCAGGATGCCCAGTTTGGGAGCCCAGTTTGGGACCAGTTCGGGAGCCCAATTTGGGATCCCAGTACCCCCAGTTTGGGCTCCCAGTCTGGGCTCCCAGTACACCCAGTCTGGGCTCCCAGTACACCCAGTTCGTGCTCCCAGTACACCCAGTCTGGCCCCGCAGGCCGGGTGGGGGAGGAGCTGGGCCAGCGGCACGGCCACGCCCGCCCCTCCCCCCGCCGCCGGCCCCTCCCCCAGCTCCCGAGCGCCGAGCAGCACCGAGAACAGGCGGGGGTCGCGGCTCCTGGGGGGCACCGGGGGGGACCGGTTGGGACCAGTTGGGACCGGTTGGGACCAGTTGGGAGCAGTTTGGGACCAGTTTGGAGCAGTTTGGACCAGTTTGGGACCAGTTTGGGCCAGTTGGGAGCAGTTGGGACCAGTTTGGGACCAGTTTGGAGCAGTTTGGGAGCAGTTTGGGCTGGTTTGGGAGCAGTTTGGACCAGTTTGGGACCAGTTTGGAGCAGTTTGGACCGGTTTGGGACCAGTTTGGGACCAGTTGGGAGCAGTTTGGGGCAGTTTGGGACCAGTTTGGAGCAGTTTGGACCAGTTTGGGACCAGTTTGGGCTGGTTTGGGGTCAGTTTGGGCCAGTTGGGTCCAGTTTGGGACCAGTTTGGGCTCCCAGGAAGCCCAGTTTGGGAGCCCAGTTTGGGACCAGTTTGAGCCCAGTTTGGGCTCCCAAGAAGCCCAGTTTGGGAGCCCAGTTTGGGCTCCCAAGAAGCCCAGTTTGGGAGCCCAGTTTGGGACCAGCTTGGGAGCCCAGTTTGAGCCCAGTTTGGGAGCCCAGGAAGCCCAGTTTGGGACCAGTTTGGGCTCCCAGTTTGAGCCCAGTTTGAGCCCAGTTTGGGCTCCCAGCAAGCCCAGTTTGGGACCAGTTTGGGCTCCCAGTTTGAGCCCAGTTTGAGCCCAGTTTGGGCTCCCAGGATGCCCAGTTTGGGAGCCCAGTTTGGGACCAGTTCGGGAGCCCAATTTGGGATCCCAGTACCCCCAGTTTGGGCTCCCAGTCTGGGCTCCCAGTACACCCAGTCTGGGCTCCCAGTACACCCAGTTCGTGCTCCCAGTACACCCAGTCTGGCCCCGCAGGCCGGGTGGGGGAGGAGCTGGGCCAGCGGCACGGCCACGCCCGCCCCTCCCCCCGCCGCCGGCCCCTCCCCCAGCTCCCGAGCGCCGAGCAGCACCGAGAACAGGCGGGGGTCGCGGCTCCTGGGGGGCACCGGGGGGGACCGGTTGGGACCAGTTTGGGCCAGTTGGGGACCAGTTTGGGCCAGTTGGGACCAGTTTGGGACCAGTTTGGAGCAGTTTGGGACCAGTTTGGGCCGGTTTGGGGTCAGTTTGGGCCAGTTGGGACCAGTTTGGAGCAGTTTGGACCAGTTTGGGACCAGTTTGGGACCAGTTGGGAGCAGTTTGGGACCAGTTGGGACCAGTTTGGAGCAGTTTGGGAGCAGTTTGGGCTGGTTTGGGAGCAGTTTGGACCAGTTTGGGACCAGTTTGGAGCAGTTTGGACCAGTTTGGGACCAGTTTGGGACCAGTTGGGAGCAGTTTGGGGCAGTTTGGGACCAGTTTGGAGCAGTTTGGACCAGTTTGGGACCAGTTTGGGCTGGTTTGGGGTCAGTTTGGGCCAGTTGGGTCCAGTTTGGGACCAGTTTGGGCTCCCAGGAAGCCCAGTTTGGGAGCCCAGTTTGGGACCAGTTTGAGCCCAGTTTGGGCTCCCAAGAAGCCCAGTTTGGGAGCCCAGTTTGGGCTCCCAAGAAGCCCAGTTTGGGAGCCCAGTTTGGGACCAGCTTGGGAGCCCAGTTTGAGCCCAGTTTGGGAGCCCAGGAAGCCCAGTTTGGGACCAGTTTGGGCTCCCAGTTTGAGCCCAGTTTGAGCCCAGTTTGGGCTCCCAGCAAGCCCAGTTTGGGACCAGTTTGGGCTCCCAGTTTGAGCCCAGTTTGAGCCCAGTTTGGGCTCCCAGGATGCCCAGTTTGGGAGCCCAGTTTGGGACCAGTTCGGGAGCCCAATTTGGGATCCCAGTACCCCCAGTTTGGGCTCCCAGTCTGGGCTCCCAGTACACCCAGTCTGGGCTCCCAGTACACCCAGTTCGGGCTCCCAGTACACCCAGTCTGGCCCCGCAGGCCGGGTGGGGGAGGAGCTGGGCCAGCGGCACGGCCACGCCCGCCCCTCCCCCCGCCGCCGGCCCCTCCCCCAGCTCCCGAGCGCCGAGCAGCACCGAGAACAGGCGGGGGTCGCGGCTCCTGGGGGGCACCGGGGGGGACCGGTTGGGACCAGTTTGGGCCAGTTGGGGACCAGTTGGGGATCCCAGTCAACCCAGTTTGGGCCAGTTGGGACCAGTTGGGGATCAGTTTGGGGCAGTTTGGGACCAGTTTGGAGCAGTTTGGACCAGTTTGGGACCAGTTTGGGCTGGTTTGGGGTCAGTTTGGGCCAGTTGGGTCCAGTTTGGGACCAGTTTGGGCTCCCAGGAAGCCCAGTTTGGGAGCCCAATTTGGGACCAGTTTGAGCCCAGTTTGGGCTCCCAAGAAGCCCAGTTTGGGAGCCCAGTTTGGGACCAGTTTGGGACCAGCTTGGGAGCCCAGTTTGAGCCCAGTTTGGGAGCCCAGGAAGCCCAGTTTGGGACCAGTTTGGGCTCCCAGTTTGAGCCCAGTTTGAGCCCAGTTTGGGCTCCCAGCAAGCCCAGTTTGGGACCAGTTTGGGCTCCCAGTTTGAGCCCAGTTTGAGCCCAGTTTGGGCTCCCAGGATGCCCAGTTTGGGAGCCCAGTTTGGGACCAGTTCGGGAGCCCAATTTGGGATCCCAGTACCCCCAGTTTGGGCTCCCAGTCTGGGCTCCCAGTACACCCAGTTCGTGCTCCCAGTACACCCAGTTTGGCCCCGCAGGCCGGGTGGGGGAGGAGCTGGGCCAGCGGCACGGCCACGCCCGCCCCTCCCCCCGCCGCCGGCCCCTCCCCCAGCTCCCGAGCGCCGAGCAGCACCGAGAACAGGCGGGGGTCGCGGCTCCTGGGGGGCACCGGGGGGGACCGGTTGGCACCAGTTTGGGCCAGTTGGGGACCAGTTTGGGCCAGTTGGGACCAGTTTGGGACCAGTTTGGAGCAGTTTGGGACCAGTTGGGACCAGTTTGGGACCAGTTTGGAGCAGTTTGGGACCAGTTTGGGCCAGTTGGGAGCAGTTGGGACCAGTTTGGGACCAGTTTGGGAGCAGTTTGGGCTGGTTTGGGAGTAGTTTGGACCAGTTTGGGACCAGTTTGGGACCAGTTGGGAGCAGTTTGGGGCAGTTTGGACCGGTTTGGGACCAGTTTGGGACCAGTTGGGAGCAGTTTGGGGCAGTTTGGGACCAGTTTGGAGCAGTTTGGACCAGTTTGGGGCCAGTTTGGGCTGGTTTGGGGTCAGTTTGGGCCAGTTGGGACCAGTTTGGGACCAGTTTGGGCCAGTTTGAGCCCAGTTTGGGACCAGTTTGGGCCAGTTGAGCCCAGTTTGGGACCAGTTTGGGAGCCCAGTTTGAGCCCAGTTTGGGAGCCCAGGAAGCCCAGTTTGGGAGCCCAGTTTGGGACCAGTTTGGGCCCAGTTTGGGCTCCCAGCAAGCCCAGTTTGGGACCAGTTTGGGCTCCCAGTTTGAGCCCAGTTTGGGCCCAGTTTGGACTCCCAGGAAGCCCAGTTTGGGCTCCCAGTTTGGGGCCAGTTTGAGCTCAGTTTGGGAGCCCAGTTTGGGAGCCCAGTACACCCAGTTTGGGCTCCCAGTCTGTGCTCCCAGTACACCCAGTCTGGGCTCCCAGTACACCCAGTTCGGGCTCCCAGTACACCCAGTTTGGCCCCGCAGGCCGGGTGGGGGAGGAGCTGGGCCAGCGGCACGGCCACGCCCGCCCCTCCCCCCGCCGCCGGCCCCTCCCCCAGCTCCCGAGCGCCGAGCAGCACCGAGAACAGGCGGGGGTCGCGGCTCCTGGGGGGCACCGGGGGGGACCGGTTGGGACCAGTTTGGGCCAGTTGGGGACCAGTTTGGGCCAGTTGGGACCAGTTTGGGACCAGTTTGGAGCAGTTTGGGAGCAGTTGGGACCAGTTTGGGACCAGTTTGGAGCAGTTTGGGACCAGTTTGGGCCGGTTTGGGGTCAGTTTGGGCCAGTTGGGACCAGTTTGGAGCAGTTTGGACCAGTTTGGGACCAGTTTGGGACCAGTTGGGAGCAGTTTGGGACCAGTTGGGACCAGTTTGGGACCAGTTTGGGACCAGTTTGAAGCAGTTTGGGCTGGTTTGGGGTCAGTTTGGGCCAGTTGGGTCCAGTTTGGGACCAGTTTGGGCTCCCAGGAAGCCCAGTTTGGGAGCCCAGTTTGGGACCAGTTTGAGCCCAGTTTGGGATCCCAGGAAGCCCAGTTTGAGCCCAGTTTGGGCTCCCAAGAAGCCCAGTTTGGGAGCCCAGTTTGGGACCAGTTTGGGACCAGCTTGGGAGCCCAGTTTGAGCCCAGTTTGGGAGCCCAGGAAGCCCAGTTTGGGACCAGTTTGGGCTCCCAGTTTGAGCCCAGTTTGAGCCCAGTTTGGGCTCCCAGCAAGCCCAGTTTGGGACCAGTTTGGGCTCCCAGTTTGAGCCCAGTTTGAGCCCAGTTTGGGCTCCCAGGATGCCCAGTTTGGGAGCCCAGTTTGGGACCAGTTCGGGAGCCCAATTTGGGATCCCAGTACCCCCAGTTTGGGCTCCCAGTCTGGGCTCCCAGTACACCCAGTCTGGGCTCCCAGTACCCCCAGTTCGTGCTCCCAGTACACCCAGTTTGGCCCCGCAGGCCGGGTGGGGGAGGAGCTGGGCCAGCGGCACGGCCACGCCCGCCCCTCCCCCCGCCGCCGGCCCCTCCCCCAGCTCCCGAGCGCCGAGCAGCACCGAGAACAGGCGGGGGTCGCGGCTCCTGGGGGGCACCGGGGGGGACCGGTTGGCACCAGTTTGGGCCAGTTGGGGACCAGTTTGGGCCAGTTGGGACCAGTTTGGGACCAGTTGGGAGCAGTTGGGACCAGTTTGGGACCAGTTTGGAGCAGTTTGGGAGCAGTTTGGGCTGGTTTGGGAGCAGTTTGGACCAGTTTGGGACCAGTTTGGAGCAGTTTGGACCGGTTTGGGACCAGTTTGGGACCAGTTGGGAGCAGTTTGGGGCAGTTTGGGACCAGTTTGGACCAGTTTGGGACCAGTTTGGGCTGGTTTGGGGTCAGTTTGGGCCAGTTGGGTCCAGTTTGGGACCAGTTTGGGCTCCCAGGAAGCCCAGTTTGGGAGCCCAGTTTGGGACCAGTTTGAGCCCAGTTTGGGATCCCAGGAAGCCCAGTTTGAGCCCAGTTTGGGCTCCCAAGAAGCCCAGTTTGGGAGCCCAGTTTGGGGCCAGCTTGGGAGCCCAGTTTGAGCCCAGTTTGGGAGCCCAGGAAGCCCAGTTTGGGCCCAGTTTGGACTCCCAGGAAGCCCAGTTTGGGACCAGTTTGGGAGCCCAGTTAGAGCCCAGTTTGGGCTCCCAGGAAGCCCAGTTTGGGATCCCAGTCTGGGGCCAGTTTGAGCTCAGTTTGGGAGCCCAGTTTGGGATCCCAGTACCCCCAGTTTGGGCTCCCAGTCTGGGCTCCCAGTACACCCAGTCTGGGCTCCCAGTACACCCAGTTCGTGCTCCCAGTACACCCAGTCTGGCCCCGTAGGCCGGGTGGGGGAGGAGCTGGGCCAGCGGCACGGCCACGCCCGCCCCTCCCCCCGCCGCCGGCCCCTCCCCCAGCTCCCGAGCGCCGAGCAGCACCGAGAACAGGCGGGGGTCGCGGCTCCTGGGGGGCACCGGGGGGGACCGGTTGGGACCAGTTTGGGCCAGTTGGGGACCAGTTTGGGCCAGTTGGGAGCAGTTTGGGACCAGTTTGGAGCAGTTTGGAGCAGTTTGGGAGCAGTTTGGGCCAGTTGGGACCAGTTTGGACCAGTTTGGGCCAGTTGGGCCCAGTTTGGGACCAGTTTGGGAGCCCAGTTCGAGCCCAGTTTGGGAGCCCAAGAAGCCCGGTTTGGGAGCCCAGTTTGGGACCAGTTTGGGACCAGTTTGGGCTCCCAGTTTGGGACCAGTTTGAGCCCAGTTTGGGCTCCCAGCAAGCCCAGTTTGGGACCAGTTTGGGACCAGCTTGGGAGCCCAGTTTGAGCCCAGTTTGGGAGCCCAGGAAGCCCAGTTTGGGCCCAGTTTGGACTCCCAGGAAGCCCAGTTTGGGACCAGTTTGGGAGCCCAGTTAGAGCCCAGTTTGGGCTCCCAGGAAGCCCAGTTTGGGATCCCAGTCTGGGGCCAGTTTGAGCTCAGTTTGGGAGCCCAGTTTGTGCTCCCAGTACACCCAGTTTGGGCTCCCAGTCTGTGCTCCCAGTACACCCAGTCTGGGCTCCCAGTACACCCAGTTCGGGCTCCCAGTACACCCAGTTTGGCCCCGCAGGCCGGGTGGGGGAGGAGCTGGGCCAGCGGCACGGCCACGCCCGCCCCTCCCCCCGCCGCCGGCCCCTCCCCCAGCTCCCGAGCGCCGAGCAGCACCGAGAACAGGCGGGGGTCGCGGCTCCTGGGGGGCACCGGGGGGGACCGGTTGGGACCAGTTTGGGACCAGTTGGGACCAGTTTGGGAGCAGTTTGGGACCAGTTTGGAGCAGTTTGGGACCAGTTGGGACCAGTTTGGGACCAGTTTGGAGCAGTTTGGGACCAGTTGGGACCAGTTTGGGACCAGTTTGGAGCAGTTTGGGACCAGTTTGGGCCGGTTTCGGACCAGTTGGGAACAGTTGGGACCAGTTGGGGATCCCAGTCAACCCAGTTTGGGCCAGTTGGGACCAGTTGGGGATCAGTTTGGGGCAGTTTGGGACCAGTTTGGGCCGGTTTGGGGTCAGTTTGGGCCAGTTGGGACCAGTTTGGACCAGTTTGGGACCAGTTTGGGCTCCCAGGAAGCCCAGTTTGGGAGCCCAGTTTGGGACCAGTTTGGGACCAGTTTGGGAGCCCAGTTTGGGAGCCCAGTTTGAGCCCAGTTTGGGGTCAGTTTGGGCCAGTTTGGGACCAGTTTGGACTCCCAGGAAGCCCAGTTGGGGACCAGTTTGGGACCAGTTTGGGGCCAGTTTGGGACCAGTTTGGGAGCCCAGTTTGAGCCCAGTTTGGGCTCCCAGGAAGCCCCGTTTGGGATCCCAGTTTGGGACCAGTTTGGGGCCAGTTTGGGGCAGTTGGGACCAGTTTGGGACCAGTTTGGACCAGTTTGGAGCAGTTTGGACCAGTTTGGGCCAGTTTGGGGTCAGTTTGGGCCAGTTGGGACCAGTTTGGGCCCAGTTTGGGAGCCCAGTTTGAGCCCAGTTTGGGCTCCCAGGAAGCCCAGTTTGGGAGCCCAGTTTGGGACCAGTTTGGGCCCAGTTTGGGCTCCCAGCAAGCCCAGTTTGGGACGAGTTTGGGACAAGTTTGGGACCAGTTTGGGCTCCCAGTTTGAGCCCAGTTTGAGCCCAGTTTGGGCTCCCAGGAAGCCCAGTTTGGGAGCCCCGTTTGGGACCAGTTTGGGACCAGTTTGGGCCCAGTTTGGGAGCCCAGTTTGAGCCCAGTTTGGGCTCCCAGCAAGCCCAGTTTGGGACCAGTTTGGGTCCAGTTTGGGACCAGTTTGGACTCCCAGCAAGCCCAGTTTGGGATCCCAGTTTGGGACCAGTTTGGGCTCCCAGTTTGAGCCCAGTTTGGGCCCAGTTTGGGCTCCCAGGAAGCCCAGTTTGGGCTCCCAGTTTGGGGCCAGTTTGAGCTCAGTTTGGGAGCCCAGTTTGGGAGCCCAATTTGGGATCCCAGTACACCCAGTTTGGGCTCCCAGTCTGGGCTCCCAGTACACCCAGTTTGTGCTCCCAGTACACCCAGTCTGTGCTCCCAGTACACCCAGTTCGTGCTCCCAGTACACCCAGTCTGGGCTCCCAGTACACCCAGTTTGTGCTCCCAGTACACCCAGTTTGGGCTCCCAGTCTGGGCTCCCAGTACACCCAGTTTGTGCTCCCAGTACACCCAGTTTGGGCCCAGTTTGGGCTCCCAGGAAGCCCAGTTTGGGAGCCCAGTTTGGAATCCCAGTAAACCCAGTTTGGGAGCCCAGGAAAACCAGTTTGGTCCCAGTCCGTACTGGTCACTCACCCCGCCAGGCGATGCCCCATTCCCAGTGCCCATACTGGTCCGTACTGGTCTGTACTGGTCCATACTGGTCCGTACTGGTCCGTACTGGTCGCTCACGCCCCCCAGGCAATGCCCCATTCCCAGTGCCCCTCCCAGCCCCCGTACAGGTCTGTACTGGTCCATACTGGTCCGTACTGGTCCATACTGGTCCCAGTCTCTCAGCCCCCATTCCCAGTGCCCATACCGGTCCCCAGTGACTCTCCCAGCTCCCATACTGGTCCGTACTGGTCTGTACTGGTCTGTACTGGTCGCTCACCCCCCCAGGCAATGCGCCATTTCCAGTGCCCCTCCCAGCCCCTGTACTGGTCCATACTGGTCCATACTGGTCTGTACTGGTCCGTACTGGTCCGTACTGGTCCCAGTCACTCAGCCCCCATTCCCAGCCCCTGTACAGGTCCATACTGGTCCATACTGGTCCCAGTTACTCAGCCCCCATTCACAGGCCCCGTACTAGCCCATACAGGTCCCATACTGGTCCGTACTGGTCCGTACTGGTCCAAGTCACTCAGCTCCCATTCCCAGCCCCTGTACACGTCCATACTAGCCCATACTGGTCCGTACTGGTCCATACTGGTCGCTCACCCCCCCAGGCAATCCCCCATTCCAGGCCCCCTATACAGGCCCGTACTGGTCCGTACTGGTCCGTACTGGTCCGTACTGGTCCCAGTCTCTCAGCCCCCATTCCCAGCCCCCATACTGGTCTGTACTGGCCCGGACCGGTCCATACTGGTCCGTACTGGTCCCAGTCACTCAGCCCCCGTTCCCAGCCGCCATACAGGTCTGTACTAGCCCATACTGGTCCGTACTGGTCCGTACTGGTCCCAGTCTCTCCGCCCCCATTCCCAGCCCCCATACCACCCCATACCACCCCACACAGACCCATACTGGTCCATACTGGTCCATACTGGTCCATACTGGTCTGTACTGGTCCGTACTGGTCCGTACTGGTCCCAGTCACTCCGCCCCCATTCCCAGCCCCCATACCACCCCATACCACCCCCTATAGACCCGTACTGGCCCGTACTGGTCCGTACTGGTCCGTACCGGTCCCAGTCACTCCGCCCCCATTCCCAGCCCCCATACCACCCCCTATAGACCCGTACTGGTCCATACTGGTCTGTACTGGTCCCCGTCTCTCAGCCCTCATTCCCAGCCCCCATACAGGTCCATACCAGTCCATACTGGTCCGTACTGGTCCGTACTGTTCCCAGTCACTCCGCCCCCATACCACCCCGTACCGCCCCCTATAGACCCGTACTGGTCCGTACTGGTCCATACTGGTCCCTACCTGTCCCAGTCACTCCGCCCCCATTCCCAGCCCCCATACCACCCCACATAGACCCGTACTGGTCCGTACTAGTCCGTACTGGTCCCAGTCACTCTGCCCCCATTCCCAGTGCCCATACCACCCCGTACCGCCCCCTATAGACCCGTACTGGTCCGTACTGGTCCGTACTGGTCGCTCACCCCCCCAGGCAGTGCCCCATTCCCAGTGCCCGTCCCAGCCCCCGTACACGTCCATACTGGTCTGTACTGGTCCGTACTGGTCCCAGTCTCTCAGCCCTCATTCCCAGCCCCCATACAGGTCCGTACTAGTCCATACTGGTCCGTACTGGTCCGTACTGGTCCGTACTGGTCCCAGTCACTCCGCCCCCATTCCCAGCCCCCATACCACCCCATACCACCCCCTATAGACCCGTACTGGTCCATACTGGCCCGTACTGGTCCCAGTCACTCCGCCCCCATTCCCAGCCCCCATACCACCCCCTATAGACCCGTACTGGTCCGTACTGGTCCGTACTGGTCCGTACTGGTCCCCGTCTCTCAGCCCTCCTTCCCAGCCCCCATACAGGTCCATACCAGTCCATACCAGTCCGTACTGGTCCGTACTGGTCCATACTGTTCCCAGTCACTCCGCCCCCATTCCCAGCCCCCGTACCGCCCCCTATAGACCCGTACTGGTCCGTACTGGTCCGTACTGGTCTGTACTGGTCCCCGTCTCTCAGCCCTCATTCCCAGCCCCCATACAGGTCCATACCAGTCCATACCAGTCCATACTGGTCCGTACTGGTCCGTACTGGTCCCAGTCACTCCGCCCCCATTCCCAGCCCCCATACCACCCCGTACCACCCCATACCGCCCCCTATAGACCCGTACTGGTCTGTACTGGTCCATACTGGTCCCAGTCTCTCCGCCCCCATTCCCAGCCCCCATACCACCCCATACCACCCCCTATAGACCCGTACAGGTCCGTACTGGTCCGTACTGGTCCGTACTGGTCCCAGTCACTCCGCCCCCATTCCCAGCCCCCATACAGGTCCATACCAGTCCATACCAGTCCATACTGGTCTGTACTGGTCCCAGTCTCTCAGCCCTCATTCCCAGCCCCCATACCGCCCCCTATAGACCCGTACTGGTCCATACTGGTCCGTACTGGTCGCTCACCCCCCCAGTCACTCCGCCCCCATTCCCAGCCCCCATACCACCCCATACCACGCCCTATAGACCCGTACTGGTCTGTACTGGTTCGTACTGGTCCGTACTGGTCCCAGTCTCTCAGCCCCCGTTCCCAGCCCCCATACAGGTCCATACTGGTCCGTACTAGTCCATACTGGTCCGTACTGGTCCATACTGGTCCGTACTGGTCCCAGTCTCTCAGCCCCCGTTCCCAGCCCCCATACAGGTCCGTACTGGTCTGTACTGGTCCGTACTGGTCCGTACTGGTCCCAGTCACTCCGCCCCCATTCCCAGCCCCCGTACCGCCCCCTATAGACCCGTACTGGTCCGTACTGGTCCGTACTGGTCCCAGTCACTCCGCCCCCATTCCCAGCCCCCATACCGCCCCCTATAGACCCGTACTGGTCCGTACTGGTCCGTACTGGTCCGTACTGGTCCCAGTCACTCCGCCCACATTCCCAGCCCCCATACCACCCCATATAGACCCGTACTGGTCCGTACTGGTCCATACTGGTCCGTACTGGTCCCAGTCACTCTGCCCCCATTCCCAGCCCCCGTACCACCCCCCTATAGACCCGTACAGGTCCGTACTGGTCCGTACTGGTCCCAGTCTCTCCGCCCCCATTCCCAGTCCCCATACCGCCCCCTATAGACCCGTACTGGTCCGTACTGGTCCGTACTGGTCCGTACTGGTCCGTACTGGTCCCCGTCTCTCAGCCCTCATTCCCAGCCCCCATACAGGTCCATACCAGTCCATACCAGTCCATACCAGTCCATACTGGTCCGTACTGTTCCCAGTCACTCCGCCCCCATTCCCAGCCCCCGTACCACCCCATCCAGGTCCATACTAGTCCGTACTAGTCCATACTGGTCCGTACTGGTCCATACTGGTCCCAGTCACTCCGCCCCCATTCCCAGCCTCCCATACCACCCTCCGTACCACCCCGTACCGCCCCCTATAGACCCGTACTGGTCTGTACTGGTCCATACTGGTCCCAGTCTCTCCGCCCCCATTCCCAGCCCCCATACCACCCCATACCACCCCCCTATAGACCCGTACAGGTCCGTACTGGTCCGTACTGGTCCGTACTGGTCTGTACTGGTCCGTACTGTTCCCAGTCACTCAGTCCCCATTCCCAGCCCCCGTACCGCCCCCTATAGACCCGTACAGGTCCGTACTGGTCCGTACTGGTCCGTTCGTACTGTTCCCAGTCACTCCGCCCCCATTCCCCGCCCCCATACCGCCCCCTATAGACCCGTACTGGTCCATACTGGTCCGTACTGGTCCCCGTCTCTCAGCCCTCATTCCCAGCCCCCATACAGGTCCATACCAGTCCATACCAGTCCATACAGGTCCGTACTGGTCCGTACTGGTCCGTACTGGTCCCAGTCACTTCCGCCCCCCATTCCCAGCCCCCATACCTCCCCACATAGACCCGTACTGGTCCGTACTGGTCCGTACTGGTCCCAGTCACTCTGCCCCCCATTCCCCAGTGCCCATACCACCCCGTACCGCCCCCTATAGACCCGTACTGGTCCGTACTGGTCTGTACTGGTTGCTCACCCCCCCCAGTCACTCCGCCCCCATTCCCAGCCCCCATACCACCCCCTATAGACCCGTACTGGTCTGTACTGGTCGCTCACCCCCCCAGTCACTCCGCCCCCCATTCCCAGCCCCCATTACCACCCCCCTATAGACCCGTACTGGTCCATACTGGTCCGTACTGGTCCGTACTGGTCCCAGTCACTCCGCCCCCATTCCCAGCCCCCGTACCGCCCCCCTATAGACCCGTACTTGTCCGTACTGGTCCGTACTGGTCCGTACTGGTCCGTACTGGTCCCCAGTCTCTCAGCCCTCATTCCCAGCCCCCATACCACCCCGTACCACCCCCTATAGACCCGTACTGGTCCGTACTGGTCCGTACCGTCCCAGTCACTCCGCCCCCATTCCCAGCCCCC
>NW_027184025.1:0-24988 GCF_041296385.1 Aphelocoma coerulescens | reverse complement strand
CCCAAAAAATCCCCAAAATTCCAAAACTTTCCCCCAAAAAAATCCCCCAAAATTCCCAAAAAAATCCCTGAAAACCCCAAAATTCGCAAAAAATCCACGAAAAAGTCCCCCAAAATTCCCAAAATATCCCCAAAAAATCCCCCAAAATCCCCAAATTCACAAAAAAATCCACAAAAATTCCCCAAAACTCCCAAAAGTATCCCAAAAAATCCCCAAATATTCCCAAAAAGTAATTTAAAAAATCCCCCAACATTCCCAAAAAAATCCCCCAAAAATCCTGCAAAATTCCCAAAAACTCCCAAAAAAATAATAAAACCCCCCCCAAATTCCCAAAATATTCCCAAAAAAACCCTTGAGAACCCCAAAATTCCCAAAAACTCCCCCAAAATCTCCCCCAAAATTCCAAAAATATCCCAAAAAAATCCCCCCAAAATTCGCAAAAATCCACCAAAAAATCCCCCAAAATATCCCCAAAAAAAATCCCCCGAAATTCCCAAAATATCCAAAAAATCCCCCCAAAAATTCCTTTAAAAAATCCCCCAAAATTCCCAAAAAATTGCCCAAAAAATCCCAAAAAAAAATCCCTGAAAAATCCCCAAAATTCTCAAAAAAATCCACAAATAAAAACCCCCAAAATTTTCCCCCCAAAATCGCAAAAAAACCCCACAAAATCCAAAAAAAAATTCCCAAAAAATCCCCCAAAATTCCCAAAAAATGCCCCAAAATTGCCAAAACTCCCAAAATATTCCCAAAAAAATCCCTGACGACCCCAAAATTCAAAAAAAAACCCCAAACCCCACCAAAATTCCCGAAAAAATCCCCCCCCAAAAATCCCTCAAAATCCCCAAAAAAATCCCCGAAAACCCCAAAAACTCCCAAAATCCCCCCAAAATTCCCCGAACCGGCCCCAGGAGCCCCTTGGGGCACTTCCGCTTTATTGGGGGGGGGGGGGGTCAAAGGTCAAAGGTCAAAGGTCACGGCGGGGGCGTTAATGAGGGGCAATAAATAATTAACGAGGGGGGCGGGGCCTGCCCGGAGGGGCGGGGCTGGGTGGGGCCAGGGGGAGGGGTGGGCGTGGCCAGGAGATGGGCGTGGCCATTGGAGGGGTGGGCGTGGCCATTGGAGGGGTGGGCGTGGCCAGGGTAGGGGTGGGTGTGGCCAGGAAGGGTGGGCGTGGCCAGGGGAGGGGTGGGCGCAGCCAGGAAGGGTGGGCGTGGCCAATGGAGAGGTGGGCGTGGCCAGGAGATGGGCGTGGCCAGTGGAGGGGTGGGCGTGGCCAACGGAGGGGTGGGCGTGGTCGGGGCGGGAGTGGCCAGAAGGAGTGGGCGTGGCCAGGAGAAAATGGGCGTGGCTATGATGGAGTGGGCGTGGCCAGGAGAAGATGGGCGTGGTCATGAGGGGCTGGGCGTGGCCAGGATTGGGGTGGGCATGGCCAGGATGGAGTGGGCGTGGCCATGAGCAGGTTAGTGTGGCTACAGGGAGATGGGCGTGGCCGGGAACTGGTGGGCGTGGCTATGATGGAGTGGGCGTGGCCAGGAGAAGATGGGCGTGGCCATGAGGGGCTGGGCGTGGTCAGGAACAGGTGGGCGTGGGTCATGGGGAGATGGGCGTGGTCAGGAAGGGGGTGGGCGTGGCCCAGGACAAGATGGCTGTGGTCCGTGATGGAGTGGGCGTTGCCAGCGGAGGGGGGGCGTGGTCAGGAACAGGTGGGCGTGGCCAGGATTGGGGTGGGTGTGGCCAGTGGAGGGCTGGGCGTGTCCAAGAGCAGGTGGGCGTGTTCCAGGAACGGGTGGGCGTGGCTACGGGGACTGGGGTGGGTGTGACCAGGAGGGCGTGGCTACGGGGAGATGGGCGTGGCCAGGAATGGTGTGGGGCGTGGCCATGATCAGATGGATGTGGCCAGGAAGGGGGTGGGCGTGGCCGGGAGTGGGTGGGCGTGGCTACGGGGATGGTGGGTGTGGCTACAGGGAGATGGGCGTGGCCAGGAGCAGGTGGGCGTGGCCAGGATCAGGTGGGCGTGGCCATGACTGGGGTGGGCATGGCCGGCCAGGACTGGGGTGGGCGTGGCTACGGGGAGATGGGCGTGGCCAGGAATGGTGTGGGCGTGGCCATGATCAGATTGGATGTGGTCAGGAAGGGGGGTGGGGCGTGGCCAGGATTGGAATGGGTGTGGCCAGGATCGGAATGGGCGTGGCCATGATTAGGGTGGGCGTGGCCAGGATTGGCGTGGGTGTGGCTACGGGGATGGGTGGGTGTGGCTACGGGAGATGGGCGTGGCCTGGAACATGTGGGCGTGGCCAGGATGGTGTGGGCGTGGCCATGACTGGGGTGGGCGTGGCTATGGGGGGCTGGGCGTGGCCAGGATCAGAATGGGCATGGCCAGGATTAGGGTGGGCCGTGGCCAGGATTGGCCGTGGGTGTGGCTACGGGGATGGGTGGGTGTGGCTACGGAGAGATGGGCGTGGCCAGGATGGGATGGGCGTGTCCAGGCCGGTGTGGGCGTGGCCAGGATCAGATGGATGTGGCCAGGAAGGGGGTGGGCGTGGCCAGGATCGAAATGGGCGTGTCCAGGAGCAGGTGGGCGTGGCCAGGATCAGATGGGTGTGGCAGGACTGGTGTGGGCGTGGCCAGGACGGGGTGGGCGTGGTGAGGACGGTGTGGGAGTGGCCAGGATTTGGGTGGGCGTGGCCAGGACTGGCATGGGTGTGGCTACGGGGATGGGTGGGTGTGGCTACGGGGAGATGGGCGTGGGCCGGGAACAGGTGGGCGTGGCCAGGATCAGATGGATGTGGCCAGGAAGGGGGTGGGCGTGGCCAGGAAGGGGGTGGGCGTGCCAGGAAGGGGGTGGGCGTGGCCAGGAGCAGGTGGGCGTGTCCAGGAAGCAGGTGGGCGTGGCCAGGAGCAGGTGGGCGTGGCCCAGGAGCAGGTGGGCGTGGCCCGGTGGGCGTGGTCACTTGACGCGGATCTCGGCGTACTCCGGCGGCTCCTCGGGGGGGCCCCCGCGGGCTCTTGGGGGGAGGGGCGGGCTCGGGGGCGGCCCCCGGCCCCTCCCCCACCCCCAGCGCCCAGCGCAGCCACCGCGCCTGGGGGAGGGGCGGGGTCGCCCGAAGGTCACCCAGGGGTCACCCAGGGGTCACCCAGGGGTCACCCAAAGGTCGCCCAAAGGTCCACCCCGCCCCCCCTCACCTGCGGTGGGCGTGGCTCCGGCTCCCGCCCCCCCGCCGGGGTCACCGGGGTCACCTCGGGGCTTCCCGACGCCTTCCTGCGGGGGTGGGGGAGGGGCCTCGTCACCTTTGACCCCGGCCACGCCCACATTTAACCTCCCCCAAGCCCCCTCCCCCCACCTGTGCCTCAGTTTCCCCCCTGGGTGGGCGTGGCCACCCCAGAGGTGCTCATTGGTTACTATCCCAGGTGGGCGTGGCCTAAATGGGGCGTGGTCACTGGGGGTGGGCGTGGCTTCGAAGTGGGCGTGGCCCTCCTAGAGGCGCTCGTTGATTGGTCCCCCCCCCCCCGAGGTGGGCGTGGCCTAAACGGGGGGGGCTCTCTGGGTGTGGCTTCCAAGTGGGCGTGGCCTCCTTGGGTGTGGCTTTTTTCCGGGGGGGCGTGGCCGAAACCGGTGTGGCCCCTAAGGGTGGGCGTTGCTTCAAAGTGGGCGAGGCCTAAAACTGGGTGTGGCTTCAAAGTGGGCGTGGCCTCTCCAAATGTGGCTCCAAAGTGGGCGTGGCCTAAATGGGGGTGGCCGCCAAAGTGGGCGTGGCCTAAACAGGGCGTGGCCCCTCCGAATATGGGCTCGAAGTGGGCGTGGCTTAAATGGGTCGTGTCCTCCCGGTGGCGTGGCCTAAACGGGGGTGTGGCCTCATGGGCGTGGATTAAATGGGGTGTGGCCGCTAATGGTGGGTGTGGCTTTCAGGTGGGCGTGGCCTAAACAGGGTGTGGCCTCTCTGAATGTGGCTCCAAAGTGGGCGTGGCCAAAATGGGTGTGGCCTCTCTGGGTGGGCGTGGCTTCAAGTAGGCGTGGCCTAAACGGGGCGTGGCACCTCTGAATGTGGGTTCAAAGCGGGCGTGGCCTAAAGGGGGTGTGTCCTCCAAAGTGGGCGTGGCCTAAAACCGGGGTAGGCCACTTGGGATGGGTGTGGCCTAAACGGGGCGTGGCCTAAGCCGTCGTTGCCTCTAGCGGTGGGCGTGGCCTAAAAACCGGGTGTGACCTCCCCCTTGGGGTGGGCGTGGCTTCAAGTAGGCGTGGCCTAAACGGGGCGTGGCCTCTCCGGGTGTGGCTTCAAAGTGGGCGTGGCCTAAATGGGGGTGTGACCTCTAATGGTGGGCGTGGCTTCAACATGGGCGTGGCCTAAGCGGGGTGTGTCCCCTCGGAGTGGGCGTGGCTTCAAGTGGGCGTGTCCCCCATGGGCGTGTCCCCCCTTCCCTCCCCCCCCTTCCGTCCCCCCTTCCCCTCCCCCCCCCGTGAAGCCCAGCCCCTCCCCAGGTGGGCGTGGCCCCCCGGTGGGCGTGCCTAAACAGGGTGTGGCTCCAAAAGTGGGCGTGGCTTAAATGGGGTGTGGCCTCCAAAGTGGGCATGGCCTAAACAGGGCGTGGTCCCTCAGGGTGTGGCTCCAAAGTGGGCGTGGCCTAAACGGGGGTGTGGCCCTCGGGGTGGGTGTGGCCTAAATGGGGCGTGGCTTCAAAGTGGGCGTGGCCTAAACAGGGTGTGACCACTCGGGATGGGCGTGGCCTAAATTGGTGTGGCCTCTTTGGGGTGGGCGTGGCCTAAATGGGGTGTGACCTCTTGGGGTGGGCGTGGCCTAAAGGGGGTGAGGCCTCAGGTGTGTGTTCAAAGTGGGCGTGGCCTAAAGGGGGTGTGGCCACTCAGGGTGGGCGTGGCCTCGAGTGGGCGTGGCCCAAATGGGCGTGTCCCCCCGTGGGCGTGTCCCCCCTTCCCCTCCCCCCCTTCCTTCCCCTTCCCCTCCCCCCCCGTTAAGCCCAGCCCCTCCCCAGGTGGGCGTGGCCGCCCGCAGGTGGGCGTGGCCCCCCGGTGGGCGTGGCCGGCGGGGGCGGGGCTCACTTGCGGCGGCTCTGGCTGACGTAGCAGACGAGGGCGATGACCACGGCGGAAAGCCACCACGGCCCCGACCGGGCCCACCTTGGCCCACACCAGCCCGGCTGGGGAGGGGAGGGGGGGGAGGGGCACGGAGGGGTGGGGGAGGGGCAGATGGAGGGTGGGGGAGTGGCACAGGGTTGGGGGAGGGGCACAAGGGTGGGGGAGGGGCACAAGGGGTGGCGGAAGGGTTGGGGGAGGGGCAGACGGGGGTGGGGGAGGGGTACAAGGGGGGGAGGGGGTGGGGAGGGGCAGATGGGGGTGGGGGAGGGGGGGAGGGGCACATGGAGGGTGGGGGAGGGGGTGGGGGAGGGGTACAAGAGGGGGAGGGGGTGGGGGAGGGGGACAGGGGTGGGGGAGGGGTACAAGGGGGGGAGGGGGTGTGGGAGGGGCACATGGAGGGTGGGGGAGGGCACAGGGGTGGGGGAGGGGCACACGGCGGTGGGAGGGGTGTGGGAGGGGCAGATGGGGTGGGGGAGGAGGTGGGGGAGGGGCAGATGGGGTGGGGGAGGGGCACAGGGGTGGGGGAGGGGCAGAAGGGGTGGGGAGGGGTTGGGGGAGGGGCAGACGGGGGTGGGGGAGGGGTACAAGGGGGGAGGGGGTGGGGGAGGGGGCAGATGGGGGTGGGGGAGGGGTTGGGGGAGGGGCAGACGGGGGTGGGGGGAGGGTACACGGGGGGGAGGGGTGGGGGAGGGGCAGATGGGGGTGGGGCGAGGGGGTGGGCGAGGGGGTGGGGGAGGGGCACATGGAGGGTGGGGAGGGGGTGGAGGAGGGGTACAAGGGGGGGAGAGGGTGGGGGAGGGGCACATGGAGGGTGGGGGAGGGCACAGGGGTGGGGGAGGGGCACACGGCGGTGGGAGGGGTGAGGGAGGGGCAGACGGGGTGGGGGAGGGGCACAAGGGGTGGGGGAGGGGTTGGGGGAGGGGCAGACGGGGGTGGGGGAGGGGTACAAGGGGGGGAGGGGGTGGGGGAGGGGGACAGGGGTGGGGGAGGGGTACAAGGGGGGGAGGGGGTGGGCGAGGGGCACATGGAGGGTGGGGGAGGGCACAGGGGTGGGGGAGGGGCACACGGCGGTGGGAGGGGTGAGGGGGGGCAGACGGGGTGGGGGAGGGGTTGGGGGAGGGGCAGACGGGGGTGGGGGAGGGGTACAAGGGGGGAGGGGGTGGGGGAGGGGCACACGGCAGTGGGAGGGGTGGGGGAGGGGCGCAGGGGGTGGGGGAGGGGGACACGCGGTGGGGGAGGGGCAGATGGAGGGTGGGGGTGGCGCACATGGGTGGGGGAGGGGCAAACGGAGGGGGGAGGGGGTGGGGGAGGGGCAGAGGGGGGTGGGGGAGGGGGGACACGGGGTGGGGGAGGGGCAAACGGCGGGGGGAGGGGTATACGGAGTGGGGGAGGGGCACATGGAGGGTGGGGGAGGGGGCACATGGAGGATGGGGGAGGGGCACAGGTGTGGGGGAGGGGCACAGGGGTAGGGGAGGGGCACAGGGGTGGGGGAGGGGCACAGGGGTGGGGGAGGGGCACACGGGGGTGGGGGAGGGGCAGCGTCAGCGGCACTGGGTGGGGGAGGGGCGGGCCCCGAGCCGTGGGAATCGCCCCGCTCGCCCCGCCCCCATCCCCCACCCCCTGCTGGGGGGGAGGGGCAGAGGTGGCACCGATGGCCCAGGGCCGGCGCCGGTGTGCCCAGGTGTGCCCAGGTGGGCCCAGGTCCCGCCCAGACCCCCCCAGGTGCTCCCCAGGTGTGCCCAGGTGTGCCCAGGTGCCCCCCAGGTGCCCCCCCCGGACTCACCGGGGTGGTGGCAGCCCAGCTGTGCCCGCCGCTGCCCCGCAGGGACCCCCAGACCCCCCCAGGTACCCCCAGCTGCCCCCAGCTGCCCCCCAGACTCCCCCAGACCCCCCCAGGTGCCCCCCAGGTGACTCCAGAACCCCCCCAGACCCCCCCAGACCCCCCCAGGTGCCCCCCAGGTGCCCCCCCCGGACTCACCGGGGTGGTGGAAGCGCAGCTGTGCCCGCGCTGCCCCGCAGGGACCCCCCAGACCCCCCCAGGTACCCCCAGGTGTGCCCAGGTGCCCCCCAGGTGCCCCCAGGTGCCCCCCAGGTGTGCCCAGGTGCCCCCCAGAACCCCCCAGGTGCCCCCCAGGTTGCCCCCAGCTACCCCCAGGTATCCCCAGACCCCCCCAGGTGCCCCCACGTGTGCCCAGGTGCCCCCCCAGGTGCCCCCCAGGTGCCCCCCAGGTGTGCCCAGGTGCCCCCCAGGTGCCGCCAGGTGCCCCCAGCTGCCCCCCAGGTGTGCCCAGGTGTGCCCAGCTGCCCCCCAGGTGCCCCCCAGCTGCCCCCCCCGCACTCACCGGGGGTGGTGGCAGCCCAGCTGTGCCCGCGCTGCCCCGCAGGTACCCCCAGACCCCCCCAGGTACCCCCAGGTGCCCCCAGCTGCCCCCCAGGTGTGCCCAAGTACCCCCAGACCCCCCCAGCTGCCCCCCAGCTGCCCCCAGCTGCCCCCCAGACTCCCCCAGACCCCCCCAGGTGCCCCCCAGGTGTGCCCAGGTGTGCCCAGGTGTGCCCAGTAGTGGCCCAGCTGCCCCCAGACCCCCCCAGGTGCCCCCCAGGTGACTCCAGAACCCCCCCAGGACCCCCCCAGACCCCCCCAGGTGCCCCCCAGGTGCCCCCCCCGGACTCACCGGGGTGGTGGAAGCGCAGCTGTGCCCTCGCCGCCCCGCAGGGACCCCCAGACCCCCCCAGGTACCCCCAGGTGTGCCCAGGTGCCCCCCAGGTGCCCCCCAGGTGCCCCCCAGGTGTGCCCAGGTGCCCCCCAGAACCCCCCAGGTGCCCCCCAGGTGCCCCCAGCTACCCCCAGGTATCCCCCAGACCCTCCCAGGTGCCCCCAGGTGCCCCCCAGGTGCCCCCCAGGTGTGTCCAGCTGCCCCCCAGCTGCCCCCAGCTGCCCCCCAGCTGCCCCCCAGCTACCCCCAGACCCCCCCAGGTGCCCCCCAGGTGCCCCCCAGGTGTGTCCAGCTGCCCCCCAGGTGCCGCCAGGTGCCCCCAGCTGCCCCCCAAGGTGTGCCCAGGTGTGCCCAGCTGCCCCCCAGGTTGCCCCCCAGGTGCCCCCCCCCGCACTCACCGGGGTGGTGGAAGCGCAGCTGTGCCCTCGCCGCCCCGTGCCCGTTGCGGGGCCGCGCACACCACGGCCAGCCGGGGGCTCGAGCCCCCCCCGCAGCGTCAGCACCCCCCGCCACGGGCCCCGGAGCCGCCCGGGCCGGTCAGGGCGAAGTCTCGGTGGCCCTCGGCCACGGTGGCGTTCAGCGAGGGCAGCTCGAAAGCCACCGAGGGCGGCGGCACCGCCAGGGGCCGCGCACACGCAGCGAGCGCCGTCCCCGGCCGGGGCCACAGCGGGACTCGGGCAGCAGCACCGGGGGGGTCTGGGGGGGCACCGGGGAGGGGGTCAGGGGGGGTGCCAAGGGGGTGTCGGGGGGAGATAACCCCGAAAAGGGCACCCGGGACCCCCCAAATGGCACCGGGGCACAGCGGGACTCGGGCAGCAGCACCGGGGGGTCTGGGGGGCACCGGGGAGGGGGTCAGGGGGCAAAAAAGGGCAACCGGGACCCCCCAGATGGCACCAGAGGAGCCAAAAAGGGCACCTGGGACCCCCCCAAATGGCACCGGGGAGGGTCAGGGGGGTGCCAAGGGGGTGTCGGGGGGGAGATAACCCCAAAAAAGGGCACCCGGGACCCCCCAGATGGCACCGAGAGGTCTGGGGGGGCACCGGGGAGGGGGTCAGGGGGGTGCCAAGGGGGTGCCAGGGCCAAAAGGGCACCCGGGACCCCCCAAATGGCACTGGGGGGTCTGGGGGGGGCACCGGGGAGGGGGTCAGGGGGGTGCCAAGGGGGTGCCAGGGCCAAAAAGGGCACCTGGGACCCCCCAGATGGCACCGGGAGGGGGACAGGGGGGTATCAGGGGCACAGCGGGACTCGGGCAGCAGCACCGGGGGGTCTGGGGGGCACCGGGGAGGGGGTCAGGGGGGATGTCAGGGGTGGTCAGGGGGAGATAACCCCAAAAAAGGGCACCTGGGACCCCCCAGATGGCACCGGGGAGGACAGGGGGGCACCGGGGAGGGGGTCAGGGGGGTGCCAAGGGGGTGCCAGGGCCAAAAAGGGCACCCGGGACCCCCCAAATGGCACCAGAGGAGCCAAAAAGGGCACCCGGGACCCCCCAAATGGCACCAGAGGAGCCAAAAAGGGCACCCGGGACCCCCCAGATGGCACCGGGGGCACAGCGGGACTCGGGCAGCAGCCACCGGGGGGTCTGGGGGGGCACCGGGGAGGGGGTCAGGGGGCCAAAAAAGGGCACCCGGGACCCCCCCAAATGGCACCAGAGGAGCCAAAAAGGGCACCTGGGACCCCCCAAATGGCACCGGGGAGGGTCAGGGGGGGTGCCAAGGGGGTGTCGGGGGGAGATAACCCCAAAAAAGGGCACCCGGGACCCCCCCAGGATGGCACCGAGAGGTCTGGGGGGGCACCGGGGAGGGGGGTCAGGGGGGTGCCATGGGGGTGCCAGGGCCAAAAAGGGCACCCGGGACCCCCCAAATGGCACCCGGGGGGTCTGGGGGGAACCGGGGAGGGGTCAGAGGGGTGCCAGGGGGGGTCAGGGGGGTGCCAGGGGGGTGTCGGGGGGAGATAACCCCAAAAAAAGGGCACCTGGGGACCCCCCAGATGGCACCAGAGGAGCCAAAAAGGGCACCCGGGACCCCCCAAATGGCACCGGGGGCACAGCGGGACTCGGGCAGCAGCACCGGGGGGTCTGGGGGGGCACCGGGGAGGGGGTCAGGGGGCAAAAAAGGGCACCCGGGACCCCCCAGATGGCACCGGGGAGGGGGTCGGGGGGGAAACTGGGGAGGGGGACAGGGGGGTGCCAGGGGGGGTCAGGGGGGTGCCAGGGGGGTGTCGGGGGGGAGATAACCCAAAAAGGGCACCTGGGACCCCCCAGATGGCACCGGGGGGGGGCAGGGGACAGCCCCTTTTTCCCCCAAAATCCCCTTTTCCCCCCCAAACACCTCCTAAAACCCCCTTTTTTTCCCCAAACTCCCATTTTTTTCCCAAAACCCCCGTTTTTTTTCGCCCCAAAAACCCACACTCCACGGTGACGTTGAAGGCCAGGCTGCTCTCACCGTGCTTTACCCCCCCAAATCCCCCCTTTTTCCCCCCTCAAAATCCCATTTTTTCCCCCAAACCCCCTTTTTCCCCTTTTTTTCCCCAAATCCCCATTTTTTTCCCCTTTTTTCCCCAAAATCCCTATTTTTTTTCCCCAAATCCCCTTTTTTCCCCCTTATCTTCCCCAAACTCCACCTTTTTTTCTCAAACACCCCCAAAATCCCATTTTTTTCCTCCCTCAAAACCCCCATTTTTTTTTCCCCAAACCCCCTTTTTTTTCCCAAAATCCCATTTTTTCCCCAAACTCCCATTTTTTCCCCAAAACCCCCGTTTTTCCCCCCAAAAAACCCACACTCCACGGTGACGTTGAAGGCCAGGCTGCTCTCCCCGTGCTGGTTCTCGGCGCGGCACAGGTACTCCCCGGCGTCCACCCCAAATTCCCCATTTTTTTCCCAAACTCTCCATTTTTCCCCAAACCCCCTTTTCCCCTTTTTTTTCCCCAAAATCCCTATTTTTTTTCCCCAAATCCCCTTTTTTTCCCCCTTATCTTCCCCAAACTCCGCCTTTTTTTTCTCAAACACCCCCAAAATCCCATTTTTTCCTCCCCAAAACCCCCTTTTTTCCCCCAAAACCCCCATTTTTTTCCCAAAACCCCTTTTGTTTCCCCAAACTCCCATTTTTTCCCAAAACCCCCGTTTTTTCCCCCAAAAACCCACACTCCACGGTGACGTTGAAGGCCAGGCTGCTCTCAACCGTGCTTTTACCCCCCCAAATCCCCTTTTCCTCCCTCAAACTCCCATTTTTTTTCCCAAACTCCCCATTTTTTCCCCCAAACCCCCTTTTTCCCCTTTTTTTTCCCCAAATCCCCATTTTTTCCCCAAAATCCCTATTTTTTTCCCCAAATCCCCTTTTTTCCCCCTTATCTTCCCCAAACTCCGCCTTTTTTTCTCAAACACACCCCAAAATCCCATTTCTTCCTCCCTCAAAACCCCATTTTTTTTCCCAAAACCCCATTTTTTTTCCCAAAATCCCCTTTTTTCCCCCAAACTCCCATTTTTTCCCAAAACCCCCCTTTTTCCCCCCAAAAACCCACACTCCACAGTGACGTTGAAGGCCAGGCTGCTCTCACCATGCTTTACCCCCCTCCAAATCCCCTTTTTCCCCCCCAAAACCCCCATTTTTTTCCCAAAACCCCCATTTTTTTCCCAAAATCCCATTTTTTCCCCCCAAACTCCCATTTTTTCCCAAAACCCCCCTTTTTCGCCCCAAAAACCCACACTCCACGGTGACGTTGAAGGCCAGGCTGCTCTCCCCGTGCTGGTTCTCGGCTCGGCACAGCTACTCCCCGGCATCCACCCCAAATTCCCCATTTTTTTCCCAAACTCTCCATTTTTTCCCCCAAACTCCCTTTTTCCCCTTTTTTTCCCCAAAATCCCCATTTTTTTCCCCAAATCCCCTTTTTTCCCCCTTATTTTCCCCAAACTCCGTTTTTTTTTCCCAAACACCCCTAAAATCCCATTTTTTCCTCCCTCAAAACCCCCTTTTTCCCCCCCAAAACCCCCATTTTTTTTCCCAAAATCCCCATTTTTTTCCCCAAACTCCCATTTTTTCCCAAAATTCCCTATTTTCCTTTTTTTCCCCCCAAAAACCCACACTCCACGGTGACATTGAAGGCCAGGCTGCTCTCTCCGTGCTTTACCCCCCCCAAATCCCCCTTTTTCCCCCCCAAAATCCCATTTTTTCCCCCCAAAACCCCCATTTTTTTCCCAAAACCCCCATTTTTTTTCCCAAAATCCCCTTTTTTTCCCCAAACTCCCATTTTTTCCCAAATCCCCCGTTTTTCGCCCCAAAAACCCACACTCCACGGTGACGTTGAAGGCCAGGCTGCTCTCCCCGTGCTGGTTCTCGGCTCGGCACAGGTACTCCCCGGCGTCCACCCCAAACTCCCCATTTTTTCCCCCAAACCCCCTTTTTCCCCTTTTTTTTCCCAAATCCCCATTTTTTCCCCTTTTTTTTCCCAAATCCCCATTTTTTTCCCCTTTTTTCCCCAAAATCCCTATTTTTTTCCCCAAATCCCCTTTTTTCCCCCTTATTTTCCCCAAACTCCGCCTTTTTTTTCCCAAACACCCCCAAAATCCCATTTTTTTCCTCCCTCAAAACCCCCATTTTTTTCCCAAAATCCCATTTTTTTCCCCAAAAATCCCATTTTTCCCCAAAATTCCCTTTTTTCCCCTTTTTCCCCCCCAAAAACCCACACTCCACGGTGACGTTGAAGGCCAGGCTGCTCTCACCGTGCTTTACCCCCCCCAAATCCCCCTTTTTCCCCCCCAAAACCCCCATTTTTTTTCCCAAAATCCCATTTTTTCCCCCAAACTCCCATTTTTTCCCAAAACCCCCGTTTTTTCCCCCAAAAACCCACACTCCACGGTGACGTTGAAGGCCAGGCTGCTCTCCCCGTGCTGGTTCTCGGCTCGGCACAGGTACTCCCCGGCGTCCACCCCAAACTCCCCATTTTTTCCCCCAAACCCCCTTTTTCCCCTTTTTTTCCCCAAATCCCCATTTTTTCCCCAAAATCCCTATTTTTTTCCCCAAATCCCCTTTTTCCCCCCTTATCTTCCCCAAACTCCGCCTTTTTTTTCCCAAACACCCCCAAAATCCCATTTTTTCCTCCCCCAAAACCCCCATTTTTTTTCCCAAAACCCCCATTTTTTTCCCAAAATCCCATTTTTTCCCCAAAAATCCCATTTTTTCCCAAAATTCTCTTTTTTCCTTTTTTTCCCCCCAAAAACCCACACTCCACGGTGACGTTGAAGGCCAGGCTGCTCTCACCATGCTTTACCCCCCTCCAAATCCCCTTTTTCCCCCCCAAAACCCCCATTTTTTTCCCAAAACCCCCTTTTTTTTCCCAAAATCCCCTTTTTTTCCCCCAAACTCCCATTTTTTCCCAAAACCCCCGTTTTTTCCCCCAAAAACCCACACTCCACGGTGACGTTGAAGGCCAGGCTGCTCTCGCCGTGCTGGTTCTCGGCTCGGCACAGGTACTCCCCGGCGTCCTCGGGCGCGGCCGCCGCCACCTCCAGCGTCACCCGCGGCTCGTAGACGGCCGTGGCCACCACTCGCCGCCCGCGGGCCAGCGTCACGATGGGGGCGGGGTGGCTCGAGGCGCCGCAGGTGAGGCTCAGCGGGTCCCCGGCCAGCACCCACAGCGAGCCGTTCACCACGGGGGCCCGCGGGGCGTCTGTGGGGCACAGGTGGGCATCATCAGGTGGGCATCAGGTGTGGCACCTCAGGTGTGGCACAGGTGTGGCATTGGGTGTGGCCTGGATGTGGCCCAGGTGTGCCCCCAGGTGTGCCCAGGTGTGCCCAGGCTCAGCGGGTCCCCGGCCAGCACCCACAGCGAGCCGTTCACCACGGGGGCCCGCGGGGCGTCTGTGGGGCACAGGTGGGGCATCAGGTGGGCATCAGGTGTGGCACAGGTGTGACCCCCAGATGTGACACCAGGTGTGCCCCAGGTGTGGCCTGGGTGTGGCACCAGGTGTGGCATTGGGTGTGGCCTGGATGTGGCCCAGGTGTGCCCCCAGGTGTGCCCCAAAGTGTGCCCCAGGTGTGACCCCAGGTGTGCCCCAAAGTAACCCCCAGGTGTGCCCCAAAGTGACCCCCAGGTGTGACCTTGGGTGTGCCCCAGGTGTGCCCCAGATGTGCCCCCAGGTGTGCCCCAGGTTTGGCCCCAGGTGTGGCACCAGGTGTGCCCCAAGTGTGACCCCCAGGTGACCCCCATGTGTGCCCCAGGTGTGCCCAGGTGTGCCCAGGCTCAGCAGGTCCCCGGCCAGCACCCACAGCGAGCCGTTCACCACGGGGGCCCGCGGGGCGTCTGTGGGGCACAGGTGGGGCATCATCAGGTGGGCACAGGTGGGCATCAGGTGTGGCACAGGTGTGGCACCCCAGGTGTGACCACCAGGTGTGACCCAAAGTGTGCCCCAGGTGTGGCCTGGGTGTGCCCCAGGTGTGCCCCAAAGTGTGGCCCAGATGTGACCCAAAGTGTGCCCCAGGTGTGGCCTTGGGTGTGCCCCAAGTGTGCCCCAAGTGTGCCCCAGGTGTGCCCCAAAGTGTGCCCCAGGTGTGCCCCAGGTGTGCCCCAAAGTGTGGCCCAGGTGTGGCCTTGGGTGTGCCTCAGGTGTGCCCAGGTGTGCCCAGGCTCAGCGGGTCCCCGGCCAGCACCCACAGCGAGCCGTTCACCACGGGGGCCCGCGGGGCGTCTGTGGGGCATAGGTGGGCATCATCAGGTGGGCACAGGTGGGCATCAGGTGTGGCACAGGTGTGGCACCCCAGGTGTGACACCAGGTGTGCCCAGGTGTGGCCTGGGTGTGGCACCAGGTGTGGCCTCAAGTGTGACCCCATGTGTGGCACAGGTGTGGCACCAGGTGTGCCCCTGGTGTGCCCCAAAGTGTGCCCCAGGTGTGCCCCAGGTGTGCCCCAAAGTGTGCCCCAGGTGTGCCCCCAGGTGTGCCCCAAAGTGTGCCCCAGGTGTGCCCCCAGGTGTGCCCCCAAAGTGTGGCCCATGTGTGCCCCAGGTGTGCCCAGGTGTGCCCAGGCTCAGCGGGTCCCCGGCCAGCACCCACAGCGAGCCGTTCACCACGGGGGCCCGCGGGGCGTCTGTGGGGCACAGGTGGGCATCATCAGGTGGGCATCAGGTGTGGCACCTCAGGTGTGATCACCAGGTGTGACCCAAAGTGTGCCCCAGGTGTGCCCCACGTGTGGCCTGGGTGTGGCACCAGGTGTGGCCTTGGGTGTGCCCCAAGTGTGCCCCAAAGTGACCCCCAGGTGTGCCCCAGGTGTGCCCCAAAGTGTGCCCCAGGTGTGGCCTGGGTGTGGCACAGGTGTGCCCCAAGTGTGACCCCAAGTGTGACCCCATGTGTGGCACAGGTGTGGCACCAGGTGTGCCCCAGGTGTGCCCCAAAGTGTGACCCAGGTGTGCCCCAGGTGTGCCCCAGGTGTGCCCCAAAGTGTGGCCCAGGTGTGGCATTGGGTGTGCCCCAGGTGTGCCCCAGGTGTGCCCCAAGTGTGGCCCAGGTGTGCCCCAAAGTGTGACCCAGGTGTGCCCAAAGTGTGCCCCAGGTGTGTCCCAGGTGCTCCCAGATCTGCCCCAAACCCCCCCAGATGCCCCCAACACCCCCCCAAAACCCCCCAGCTCCCCCCCAAACCCCCTCAGGTACCCCCCAAACTCCTTCAGGTACCCCCAAATCCCCCCCCAAATCCCCCCCAAATCCCCCCAAACCCCCTCAGGTGCCCCCAAATCCCCCCCAAATCCCCCCAAATCCCCCCCAGCTCCCCCCCAAACCCCCTCAGGTACCCCCAAAACCCCCCCAAATCCCCCCCAAAGCCCCCCAGCTCCCCCCCAAATCCCCCCCAGGTACCCCCAAACCTCCCCAAACCCCTCCAGCTCCCCCCCAAACCCCCTCAGGTACCCCCCAAAATCCCCCCCAAATCCCCCCAAACCCCCTCAGGTGCCCCCAAATCCCCCCCAAATCCCCCCAAATCCCCCCCAAATCCCTCCAAACCCCCTCAGGTACCCCCAAATCCCCCCCAAACCCCCTCAGGTGCCCCCAAACCCCCCAAATCCCCCCCAAATCCCCCCCAAAACCCCCCCAAACCCCCCCCAGGTGCCCCAAAACTGCCCCAGGTGCCCCCCAAATCCCCCCCAGGTACCCCCAAATCCCCCCCAAATCCCCCTCAAACCCCCTCAGGTGCCCCAAAACTGCCCCAGGTGCCCCCAAATCCCCCCAAAATCCCCCCCAAATCCCCCCCAAACCCCCCCAAACCCCCCCCAGGTACCCCCAAACCCCCCCAAACCCCCCCCAAACCCCTCCAGCTCCCCCCCAAACCCCCCCAGCTCCCCCAAACCCCCCCAAACCCCCCCAAATCCCCCCCCAAACCCCCCCAATCCCCCCCCAGGTGCCCCCAAATCCCCCCCAAATCCCCCTCAAACCCCCTCAGGTACCCCCCAAACCCCCCCAAATCCCCCCAAACCCCCCCCAGCTCCCCCCCAAACCCCTTCAGGTGCCCTCAAACCTCCCCAAATCTCCCCAAATCCCCCCCAAACCCCCCCAGCTCCCCCCCAAACCCCCTCAGGTGCCCCCAAACCCCCCAAATCCCCCCAAATCCCCCTCAAACCCCCCCAAATCCCTCCAAACCCCCCCAAATCCCCCCCAAACCCCCTCAGGTACCCCCAAACCCCCTCAGCTCCCCCCCAAACCCCCTCAGATCCCCCCCAAATCCCCCCCAGGTGCCCCAAACCCCCCCCAGGTGCCCCAAAACTGCCCCAGGTGCCCCCAAACCCCCCCCAAACCCCCCCCAAATCCCCCCCAACCCCCCCCGGTGCCCCAAAACTGCCCCAGGTGCCCCCAAATCCCCCCCCAAATCCCCCTCAAACCCCCTCAGGTACCCCCAAATCCCCCCCAAATCCCCCCCAAATCCCCCCCAGGTGCCCCAAACCCCCCCCAGGTGCCCCAAAACTGCCCCAGGTGCCCCCAAATCCCCCCCAAATCCCCCTCAAACCCCCTCAGCTACCCCCAAAACCCCCCCAAATCCTCCCCAAACCCCCCCAGCTCCCCCCCAAACCCCTCCAGCTCCCCCCCAAACCCCCTCAGGTACCCCCAAACCCCCCCAAATCCCCCCCAAACCCCTCCAGCTCCCCCCCAAACCCTCCCAAACCCCCCCAAATCCCCCTCAAACCCCCTCCAGCTCCCCCCCAAACCCCCTCAGGTACCCCCAAAACCCCCCCAAACCCCCCCAGCTCCCCCCCAAACCCCCTCAGGTACCCCCAATTCCCCCCAAACCCCCTCAGGTACCCCCCCAAACCTCCCCAAATCCCCCCAAATCCCCCTCAAACCCCCTCAGGTACCCCCCCAAACCCCCCCAAATCCCCCCCCAGCTCCCCCCCAAACCCCCTCAGGTACCCCCAAACCCCCCCAAATCCCCCCCAAAGCCCCCCAGCTCCCCCCCAAATCCCCCCCAGGTACCCCCAAACCCCCCCAAATCCCCCTCAAACCCCCTCAGGTACCCCCAAATCCCCCCAAACCCCCCCCAGCTCCCCCCCAAACCCCTTCAGGTGCCCCCAAACCCCCCCAAATCCCCCTCAAACCCCCTCAGGTACCCCCCAAACCCCCCCCAAAACCCCCCAAACCTCCCCAAACCCCCCCCAGGTGCCCCCAAATCCCCCCCAAATCCCCCCCAAACCCCCTCAGGTACCCCCAAACCCCCCCAAATCCCCCCCAAACCCCGCCCCCCGGGCGCGTCTCTCACAGGCCACGCGCAGCTCGAGGCTCCGGTTGTGGCGGCCGTGGCGGTTCTCGGCCACGCAGGTGTAGGTGCCGCTGTGCCCGGGGCTCACCTGGGCCAGGTGCAGGGCCAGCGAGGGCACCCCCGGCTCCTCGCGCAGCACCCGCGGCCCCCGGAACCACGAGAGCAGCGGGGGGGGGCGGCCCTCGGCCCGGCACCCCAAATCCACCGGGGACCCCTCCAGCGCCTCGGCGGGGCCCGACACCTCCAGCACCTGCGGCTCGTCTGGGGGGGGAGGGGTGGGAAGGTGCCAGGTGAGGTCTAGGGTGGTCTCCAGGTGTGCCCCAGGTGTGCCCCAGGTGTGCCCCCCAGGTGTGCTCCAGGTGTGCCCCAGGTGTGTCCCAGGTGTGCCCAGGTGTGCCCCAGGTGTGTCCAGGTGCCCCCAGGTGCCCCCAGGTGTGCCCCAGGTGTGCCCAGGTGTGCCCAGGTGCCTCCAGGTTCACCCAGGTGCCTCCAGGTGTGCCCCAGATGCCCCCCAGGTGCCCCCAGGTGCCCCCCAGGTGTGCCCAGGTGTCCCCCAGGTGTGCCCCAGGTGTGCCCAGGTCCCCTCCAGGTTCACCCAGGTGCCCCCAGGTCCCCCCCGGGTGCCCTCCAGGTGCCCCCAGGTGTGCCCAGGTGTGCTCCAGGTGCCCTCCAGGTGCCCCCAGGTGTGCCCCAGGTGTCCCCAGGTGTCCCCCAGGTGCCTCCAGGTACCCCCAAGACCCCCCAGGACCCTCCAAGTGAGGGGGGGAGGGGAGAGGGGGGATAGGTGAGGGGGGGAGGGGTGGGAAGGTGCCAGGTGAGGTCCAGGGTGGTCTCCAGGTGTGCTCCAGGTGTGCCCAGGTGTGCCCCCCAGGTGTGCCCCAGGTACCCCCCGGGTGCCCTCCAGGTGCCCCCAGGTGTCCCCCAGGTGTGCCCCAGGTGTCCCCCAGGTGTGCTCCAGGTGTCCCCCAGGTGTGCCCAGGTGTGCCCAGGTGCCCCCCAGGTGCCCTTCAGGTACCCCCAAGACCCCCCAGGACCCCCCAAGTGAGGGGAGGAGGGGGTGGGAAGATCCCAGGTGCCCCCAGGGTGCCCTCCAGGTGTCCTCAGTTCCCCTCCAGGTGCCCCCAGCTGCCCCCAGGTACCCCCAGGTGCCCTCCAGGTGCCCCCCAGGTGTGCCCCAGGTGTGCCCATGTGCCCCCCAGGTGCCCCCAGGTGCCCCCCAGGTGCCTCCAGGTGTCCCCAGGTCCCCTCCAGGTGCCCCCAGGTGCCCCCAACTGTCCTCAGGTCCCCTCCAGGTGCCCCCAGGTGCCTCCAGGTGCCCTCCAGGTGTCCCCCAGGTGTGCCCAGGTCCCCCCCAGGTCCCTCCAGGTGCCCCCAGGTGCCCCCCGGGTGTCCCCAGGTGCCCCCAGGTGCCCTCAGGTCCCCCCCCAGGTACCCCCAGGTCCTCTCCAGTTGCCCCCAGGTGCCCCCAGGTGTGCCCCATTCATCCCCAGGTGCCCTCTGGGTGCCCCCAGGTACCCCCAGGTGCCCTCCAGGTGCCCCCAGGTGCCCCCAACTGTCCCCAGGTCCTCTCCAGCTGCCCCCAGCTGCCTCCAGGTCCTCCCCAGGTGCCCCCCAGGTGCCCCCCAGGCGTGCCCAGGTCCCCTCCAGGTGTGCCCAGGTCCCCTCCAGGTGCCCCAGGTGCCCCCAGGTGTGCCCCATTCATCCCCAGGTCCCCCCCAGATCCCCCCCAGGTGCCCCCAGGTACCCCCCAGGTACCCCCCAGGTGCCCCCAGGTACCCCCCAGGTACCCCCAGGTGTGCCCAGGTCCCCTCCAGGTGCCCCCAGGTGCCCCCAGGTGTGCCCAGGTCCCCTCCAGGTCCCTCCAGCTGCCCCCAGCTGCCCCCAGCTGCCCCCAGGTGCCCTCAGGTGTCCTTAGGTGCCCCCAGGTGTGCCCAGGTGCTCCCCAGGTCCCTGCAGGTGCCCCCAGGTGCCCCCCGGGTGTCCCCAGGTGCCCTCAGGTCCCCCCCCAGGTACCCCCAGGTCCTCTCCAGTTGCCCCCAGGTGCCCCCAGGTGTGCCCCATTCATCCCCAGGTGCCCTCTGGGTGCCCCCAGGTACCCCCAGGTGCCCTCCAGGTGCCCCCAGCTGCCTCCAGGTCCTCCCCAGGTGCCCCCAGGTGCCCCCAGGTGTGCCCAGGTCCCCTCCAGGTCCCTCCAGCTGCCCCCAGGTGCCCCCAACTCTCCCCAGGTCCCCCCCACGTGCTCCCCAGGTCCCCTCCAGCTGCCCCCAGCTGCCCCCAGGTGCCCTCAGGTGTCCTTAGATTCCCCCAGGTGTGCCCAGGTCCCCCCCAGGTGCCCCCAGCTGCCCCCAGGTCCCCCCCAGGTGCCCTCAGGTGCCCTCCAGGTGCTCCCCAGGTCCCCTCCAGCTGCCCCTAGGTGCCCTCAGGTGTCCTCAGGTGCCCCCAGGTGTGCCCAGGTGCTCCCCAGGTACCCCCAGGTGTGCCCAGGTCCCCTCCAGGTTCACCCAGGTCCCCTCCAGGTTCACCCAGGTCCCCTCCAGGTGTCCCCAGGTGCCCCCAGGTGCCCTCAGGTCCCCCCCCAGGTACCCCCAGGTCCTCTCCAGTTGCCCCTAGGTGCCCCCAGGTGTGCCCCATTCATCCCCAGGTGCCCTCTGGGTGCCCCCAGGTACCCCCAGGTGCCCTCCAGGTGCCCCCAGGTGCCCCCAACTGTCCCCAGGTCCTCTCCAGCTGCCCCCAGCTGCCTCCAGGTCCTCCCCAGGTGCCCCCAGGTGCCCCCAGGTGTGCCCAGGTCCCCTCCAGGTGTGCCCAGGTCCCCTCCAGGTGCCCCCAGGTGCCCCCAGGTGTGCCCAGGTCCCCTCCAGGTCCCTCCAGCTGCCCCCAGGTGCCCCCAACTCTCCCCAGGTCCCCCCCAGGTGCTCCCCAGGTCCCCTCCAGCCGCCCCCAGCTGCCCCTAGGTGCCCTCAGGTGTCCTTAGGTTCCCCCAGGTGTGCCCAGGTCCCCCCCAGGTGCCCCCAGCTGCCCCCAGGTCCCCCCCAGGTGCCCTCAGGTGCCCTCCAGGTGCTCCCCAGGTCCCCTCCAGCTGCCCCCAGCTGCCCCTAGGTGCCCTCAGGTGTCCTCAGGTGCCCCCAGGTGTGCCCAGGTGCTCCCCAGGTACCCCCAGGTGTGCCCAGGTCCCCTCCAGGTTCACCCAGGTCCCCCCCAGGTGCCCCCAGGTGCCCCAGGTGCCCCCAGGTGTGCCCCATTCATCCCCAGGTCCCCCCCAGATCCCCCCCAGGTGCCCCCAGGTACCCCCCAGGTACCCCCAGGTGTGCCCAGGTCCCCTCCAGGTGCCCCCAGGTGCCCCAGGTCCCCCCCCAGCTGCCCCCAGCTGCCCCCAGCTGCCCTCAGGTGCCCCCAGGTGTGCTCAGGTCCCCCCCAGGTCCCCTCCAGCTGCCCCCAGCTGCCCCCAGGTGCCCTCAGGTGTCCTCAGGTGCCCCCAGGTGTGCCCAGGTGCTCCCCAGGTACCCCCAGGTGTGCCCAGGTCCCCTCCAGGTTCACCCAGGTCCCCCCCCAGGTGCCCCCAGGTGCCCCCAGGTGCCCCCAGATCCCCCCCAGATCCCCCCCAGGTACCCCCCAGATCCCCCCCAGGTATGCCCAGGTGTGCCCAGGTACCCCAGATCCCCCCCCCCCCCCCCAGCTCCCCCCTCCCCCCACTCACACTGCACATCCAGCGCCACTCCGGCGGCGAAGGCCAGGCTGGCGTTGGGCAGCGTCACCTGGCAGGTGAGCCGGTGCCCGCCGTCCTGGCGCCGGGGCCGGAAGCGCAGCCGGGCCACCACGGCGCCGGCGCCGGCCGCCTCCTCGCGCGACTCCCGCTCGGAAGCTTCCAGAAGCTCCCGGGCGCCCTCCCAGCGCACGCGGGGCCGGTGCCGCGGGCACGAGTCGGGCACGCGGCACCGCAGCTCGGCCACCGCGCCGGCCACCAGCTCCGGGGGCACCTCCAGCAGCGGCTCCTCTGGGAAAAGGGGGGGGGAAAAAGAAGGTGGGGGGGGGGGGTTGAGGTAAAAAATGGGGGTGGGGGTCGTAAAAAGGGGTTTTTAGCCAAAAAATGGGGTTTGGATACCCAAAAGGGCCTTGTTTAGCCCCAAAAATGGGGGTGGGGGTCGTAAAAAGGGGGGTTTTTAGCCAAAAAATGGGGTCTGGATATCCAAAAGGGCCTTGTTTAGCCCCAAAAATGGGGTGTTGGGTGCTTAAATATCCCTTTTTTGTCCCAAAAAATGGGGTTCTGGGTGCTTAAATCCCCTTTTTTGTCCAAAAATGGGGGGTTGTGGGTCCCAAAAAGGGGTTTTTTAGCCAAAAAATGGGGTGTCGGGTGCTTAAATCCCCTTTTTTGTCCAAAAAAATGGGGTCTGGATACCCAAAAAGGGCTTGTTTAGCCCCAAAAATGTGGTGTGGATACCCAAAAACCCCTCTTTCATCCCAAAAATGGGGTCCTGGGTGCTTAAATCCCCTTTTTTGTCCAAAAAATGGGGGGTGGGGGTCCCAAAAAGGGCTTTTTTCGCCCCAAAATGGGGTCTTGGGTGCCTAAATCCCCTTTTTTGTCCAAAAAATGGGGTCTGGATACCCAAAAAGGGCTTCTTTAGCCCCAAAAATGGGGTCCAACCTTTCCAGGACACCCAAACCTCACTCCAAATCCCCTTCAAACAGCCCCAAAATTCCCCGAAATCCCCCAAAATCTCCCAAAACCCCCAAAATTTCCCAAAATTTCCTAAAATCCGCGCTCACCGAGCACGTGGCGCGCTCCGAGGAGCTGCACTGGTTGTAGCCACCCAGGTGGCCACTGAGGCAACAACGCCCCCAAAACCCCTTCAAAAACCCCCAAAACCCCCCAAAATCTCCGAAAATCTCCCAAAACCCCCAAAATCTCCTAAAATCTCCTAATATTTCCCAAAATTTCCTAAAATCCGCGCTCACCGAGCACGTGGCGCGCTCCGAGGAGCTGCACTGGTTGTAGCCACCCAGGTGGCCACTGAGGCAACAACGGCCCCAAATCCCCTTCAAACACGCCCAAAACCCCCCCAAAATCTCCGAAAATCTCCCAAAACCCCAAAAATCTCCCAAAAATCCCCCAAATTTTCCCAAAATTTCCTAAAATCCGCGCTCACCCAGCACGTGGCGCGCTCCGAGGAGCTGCACTGGTTGTAGCCACCCAGGTCGCCCCTGAGGCAACAACGCCCCCAAAACACCCCCAAATACCCCCTCAAACCCCCCAAAATTTCCCAAAACCCCCCAAATTCCCCCCAAAAACTCGTCGCTCACCCAGCACCTCCAGCGTGGCGTGCTCCGAGGAGCTGTACTGGTTGTAGCCACCCAGGTCGCCCCCGAAGTAGTGGCGACTCCCAAACCCCCCTCAAACCCCTCTCAAACCCCCCAAAACCCCCCAAAATTTCCCAAAACCCCCCAAAATCTCCCAAAATCCCCCAAATTTTCCCCAAATTTCCCAAAAACTCGTCGCTCACCCAGCACCTCCAGCGGGGCGTGCTCCGAGAAGCTGCACTGGTTGTGGCCACCCAGGTGGCCACTGAGGCAACAGAGACTCCCAAACCCCCCTCAAACCCCTCTCAAACCCCCCAAAATTTCCCAAAACCCCCCAAAATCCCCCAAAATCTCTAAAAAATTCCCCAAAATTTCCTAAAATTTCCCAAAATTTCCTAAAATCCGCGCTCGCCGAGCACGTGGTGCGCTCCGAGGAGCTGCACTGGTTGTAGCCACCCAGGTGGCCCCTGAGGCAACAACGCCCCCAAACCCCCCTCAAACAGCCCCAAAACCTCCTAAAATCCCCCAAATCTCCCCAAAATTTCCCAAAAACTCGTCGCTCACCGAGCACCTCCAGCGTGGCGCGCTCCGAGAAGCTGCACTGCTTGTAGCCACCCAGGTGGCCACTGAGGCAACAACGGCCCCAAAACCCCCTTCAAACAGCCCCAAAACCCCCCAAAATCTCCGAAAATCTCCCAAAATCCCCCAAAATTTCCCCCCAAATTCCCCAAAATTTCCCAAAATCCGCGCTCGCTGAGCACGTGGCGCGCTCCGAGGAGCTGCACTGCTTGTAGCCACCCAGGTGGCCACTGAGGCAACAACGACCCCAAAACCCCTTCAAACAGCCCCAAAACCACCCCAAACCCCCCAAAATTTCCCAAAACCCCCCAAAATTTCCCAAAAACTCCGCGCTCACCCAGCACCTCCAGCGTGGCGCGCTCCGAGAAGCTGCACTGGTTGTAGCCACCCAGGTCGCCCCTGAAGTAGTGGCGACTCCCAAACCCCCCCTCAAACCCCTCTCAAACCGCCCCCAAAACCCCCCAAAACCCCCCAAAATTTCCCCAAATCTCCCAAAAATCTCCCAAAATTTCCCAAAAAAACCCAAAATCCCCAAAATCCGCGCTCACCGAGCACGTGGCGAGCTCCGAGGAGCTGCACTGGTTGTGGCCACCCAGGTCGCCCCCGAAGTAGTGGCGACTCGCAAATCCCCCTCAAACAGCCCCAAAACCCCCCAAAACCCCCCAAAATTTCCCCAAACCCCCCAAAATCCCCCAAAATCTCTAAAAAATTCCCCAAAATTTCCTAAAATTTCCCAAAATTTCCTAAAATCCGCGCTCACCGAGCACGTGGTGTGCTCCGAGGAGCTGCACTGGTTGTAGCCACCCAGGTCGCCCCTGAAGTCGTGGCGACCCCCAAACCCCCCTCAAACAGCCCCAAAACCTCCTAAAATCTCTCAAAACCCCCCAAAATCCCCCAAATTTTCCCAAAATGTCCCCAAACTCGTCGCTCACCGAGCACCTCCAGCGTGGCGCGCTCCGAGGAGCTGCACTGGTTGTAGCCACCCAGGTGGCCACTGAGGACAACGCCCCCAAAACACCCCCAAATCCCCTCAAACAGCCCCAAAATTTCCCAAAACCCCCCAAAATTCCCCCCAAAAAACCCGTCGCTCACCGAGCACCTCCAGCGTGGCGCGCTCCGAGGAGCTGCACTGCTTGTAGCCACCCAGGTCGCCCCTGAGGCAACAACGCCCCCAAAACACCCCCAAATACCCCCTCAAACCCCCCAAAATTTCCCAAAACCCCCCAAATCTCCCCAAAATTTCCCAAAAACCCGTCGCTCACCCAGCACCTCCAGCGTGGCGTGCTCCGAGAAGCTGTACTGGTTGTAGCCACCCAGGTCGCCCCTGAAGTAGTAGCGGCCGGCCAGCTCGGCGCTCAGCGGTGGCCCCAGCTCCAGCGAGCAGTCGCGCAGCCCCGGCTCGCCCACGAGCCGCGCGCGGCCAGCGAAGCTCTCGTGGACCGCGCCCGGGCGCGAGCGGGCGACCACGGGCGGGTAATTTTTGGGGTAGGGGCTACCGAAATACCAGAGCCCCTGGACCGAGCCCGGCCGCAGCTCCTCGGGGTAGCCAAAGCGGCAAGGGATGGCCACGCACGAGCCGCCAGGC